>NC_140938.1:130015857-130305857 GCF_014529385.1 Adiantum capillus-veneris | reverse complement strand
CTATTGGTCGATCTATTGCTGAGAATATGAGTAACACGCCTGATAGAGAACCTAGAAGTAAGGCAGTACAAATAGCCAAGGTCACACAAAAATTTAGTGGAGACGGGGATGTGAGCAAGCATATAGAAGTGTTTGAACAAATATGTGACTCTATAGGAGAACACAATGACCTGCATAAGAGCAATGCTTTAAGCCTAACCTTAAGTGGGAAGGTAGGGGATTGGTATAGAACCCTAAGGGTGGAAGAAAAAACAATTTACCCTACTCTTAGGAGACTGTTCTTGAAAGAATACATACGAGAGAGAGTGCTTTGGGGTGTAGCCTCTTAGCTCCAGAAATCCCAATGAGAGGAAGGAGAGCCGGTGAGAGACTTTATTAGTCGCTTGAAGCATTTGAATTCTCGTGGTAATCCAAATGAGCGCTTCAATAATAATGAATTGCTTAATAGATTCATTAGGGGATTACGACATGAGGATATCTATAATGGCCTAGTCATTAGAGGTATCACCACTTGGGAAGCAGTCACCACAATGCGATCGAATTGGAGGATAATCTAATGATTCAAGGAGAAAGAGTGTTTGTTGAGCCTAAATCTACTAGCTCGCAAGCATCGAGGCATCAGCCAATGACCTTAAAGCCTATTGCTAAGGAGCCAAAGATATCTAAGATGAGTTTAGCAATCTCACCAAGGATATTCAAGAGAGTCTTAGAGACAATCGTGCTCCGCAAAACAATCATATGTATCCAAGAAGGGAGCAACAATGGTGCTCAGTATACTATGGACCGCATAGTACCAGTGAATGCCCTACTTTTAGAGTAAAATTCAATGGGAACTGCAATGCCTGTGGGAGGTATGGTCATCAAGCTAAGGATTGCATAGTATTTAAGCGTGCGATGGCCAATAGACCAACCTTAGCATGGACAGACACACCTCGAGTACCTGCATTGATGCCGGCCCCACCTCTTGAACAAACAGCACAACACATGGTCCCTAGGGCCCAAAATGTTGTTCAAACAACACCCTTACCACCTCCAGTGCTAGGACCGCAACCACTACATCCAAGAATCACTTCAGTGAATCAAGTGGATTGTGAGTCATCTATTGCTTGTTTGGAAGGCTGTAAGGAAGATATGGACCCTAATATTGCCTATGGGATGGATGTGCTTGAAGAAAGTCCACAATACTACATGGAGGACTATTGGGGACAAGTCAAACTTGTATATCAAGTAGCTGCTCTTGCAGCAAGAGGTCAAAATATCAATTACACTGCTAAGAGACCACCTCTTCAATGCTATGAGTGTGGAGGTCCACATCATGTAGCCGAGTGTCCTATTAGGCTACAAAAGAACGCCACACTAATGCAAACCAATCAAGCGAGCACGTCTACAATGCCGATACTCATTTGTAATCGATGTGGCATAGATCATTTGATTGCCCAATGTCCACATAATACAATGCACCGAAGATCACGCCATTAAACTTGATTGAGGTTACCGAGGAGCCATCACAAAGTACACATGTGGTACCAGTAAACGTACTCACACGATCGATGGTCCAAAAACAAACTTATATTCTTGAGGAAAGAGACACGGCATCAATTGCCCAATCTCAGAAAAAGAAGAAAACACGAAGGAAGAGATCGCAAAAAGCAGCGAAGTCAGACCCTAGTTCAAAGGCCAACATAGGGACTGGTGACAACCCCGTATATATGAATGACGCTGAATAGGATTCTGATTCAGGTGAAACCATGGAGACCAAAACGACCACTAAGATAGAAACCAACAAGGAAGATCTTCATGAGCCACAATGGCCAGGATCCAAGAAGAAGATAGGAACTTATCCAAACCCTACAGAGGAGATCGAGCAAGTCAAGCAATTAAGGAGTTTGGTAGAAGATACCCAAAGGGATCTAGAACCAGCACTCAGGCAAATCCAGATTATAGACATCGTGTTCCCTACGCAACAACAACCTCACCAAGTCCGTAGACCCTTAGCCATACCTAGTGTCATCCAAGAATAAAGTGACTTAAAGTCATGGAAAAGTGGCATTAGGCAAAATTTGGACTCACAAAGGGGCCCTTTAAGGAGTTTGACTTTACCTGACTCTACCAAAAAGGGCGCATGGATAAATTTTTGCAAACAAACTCCAAAGTTGGCGGAGGTTTGATAGTTAGAATGTCCTCTTCAAGCTCTATCTACTGATATATAGCACGCCATGAGATTCCTCATATTTTAGAAGATTCTTTTTTTGATTCACTTAGATTCCGACAGAGTTGTCATATCATAGGTGAATCAAAAAAAGAATCTTCTAAAATACGAGGAATCTCATGGCGTGCTATATATCAATAGATAGAGCTTGAAGAGGACCTTCTAACTGTCAAACCTCCGCCAACGTTGGAGTTTGTTTGCAAAAATTTATCCATGCGACTGTTTTGGTAGAGAGAGGTAAAGTCAAACTCCTTAAAGGGCCCCTTTGTGAGTCCAAATTTTGCCTAATGGCATACTCACTTCTTGATGGAAAGAATGTTTATAGAGGGACTACATGATCCTATCAAGGAAATGGAGATCCCATCTTCCCCACGTCAAGGGACTGAAGTCCAAAAGGTGTCGTTAAAATTGGCAAATTGATGGATTTCATGCCTTCAGAAGTTAGAACCACCATCATGTCCAAACCATATAAAGAACCTAAGCTAGTCTCAGCTCTTCGAGCCTTCCTTAATGGAGAACTGAAGTTTGGGCTACCACAATTTGCACAGATGGATGGAGTTGGGGAGATGCCAATAGAGGAGGAACACTTAGATCCACAACCCAACCTAAATGAGAACCTTGTTATAGAAATACTTGTTAACAAGTTGGGACAATACTTTAAGGGTGATGAATCCAATGCGACCATACCTATCACTACTAAGGGATTAACTGTGAAGGGAATCCTTGATGGTGGCGTTGGGGTTAGCATTGGCCATCTACTATGGTTGTGGTCGCAAGGTGAGGTCTTCCCATAGTTTCCCATCAATTTTTAGTCACAACTATTGTTAAACCTATTGGGATGATAGAAGATCTCAAGATCAAGGTCTTTGGACATAAAATAAGAGTTACCTTCATTGTTATGGATTTCTCCACACACACCATCGGAGATGATCTTAGGACGTCCTTTCATGAGGGAAGAAAAAATGGTGCATGACTAGTCTAAAAACCATGTCTATCTGCAGTTTCAAGATTCTGTCATTCGAGTGGATCTTGTAACTGGTCGACAACATCCTCTAGGAAACAGGTTTATAATTGATCATAGATCTGACACCACAGTTCACTCGGCCCCATTACAGTATTGTTACACGTGTAAAGCTGACACTGATATTGGGGAAGATTCTCCTTATATGGATGTACCACCTGGGATGACTGAGTTGGACAATATGGATTGGGTCCACCTAGCAACAACCATAGACACTTGGGGAAATAGGGGGACGACCTGGGTAACACCTGAGGGGGATGAAATGCCCGTACCCTTAAATATGCTAGAAGTAATGCATATAGCTTCTGACAAGACTCATCCTCATATAACAAAGAAAACATACAAGTGGGTCCCTAAAGCTTCTTTAGCAACCATAGCTAGTGCTAAAAAACAGAAGCCTTGTAAAAAACGTCCCACTCGCCCCAACAAATGTAAAGAAATGTTGCGTTGGATTCCTATAAAACTATTGGAAGCCCAAGGCTACTATGAAGGAAATGATCAAATATGGGTGCCAAAACGTAAATTGTGCTCTTTCTTGTCACCTAACCCATGTGAGCCCAATTATGTAGCGCGAAAACGAATTGACAATCACAGAAAGAAAAAAATCATTGAATGCTACACACCCGCCCCATAGCTAGTTTGGGTACCGAAGAAAGAACAATTTGTTCCACCTATCTCAGAAAGGGGGGAGTCCCATGAAGCTTCTAGCTCCTCATGCAATGCATCCATAGAGGTAAAAGCTTCTCCACAGCCTCCACCTACAATAGTGGACCAAGGAATCCACACTTCCCAGTGTTCAAGAATCACCTGATGAACCACTTCAAGTTTGATCTTGGGAGAGTACCTTACCACCTTGCAACTCAACAAGGCACCTAAGGTAATAGAAAACTACTGGAAAAAATCCTCACCTAGTGCCAACTGGAACAATTGGTTTCAAAGGGTGACGAGCACATTTCAAACGGTATGATCTACCCAAGGAAGGGGGGAGTGTTTGCTGATATACATCATTCACTTGCTTCCCTCTCAACCTTCCTCCCTAACATCTCAATCTCCCAATCTTAGGGAATGTATATATAAATCCTTATACTCACAAAAAAGAAAAATAATAAAGAGCAAGAGAAATTAGCAAACAAGTATGCACAATAAAAGTCAAAACATTGACCCAGACCTACACATTCACATCCGGTACACTGAAACAGAAACCTATGTCATCAAACACCTTTGATCATCATCACTCGAGTGATGGAGGGTAGGTAAGATTAATACGATAGGAGTGTTTTTGTTTTAGAGTTATTGATTAGCAAAGTTCTTTATTCCCACTGATGTGCCTCCTAGAGGTATTCTTTGTGTTTCCTCGTGTGTACGGGAACGTGTTGCTGTGGTTAAGATTTGGACCTTCATGGAATCTTTATCTCGACTCACTCTTCAAATCAAGTGCGATCATCATCACAAACAGGTGTTTCTTGTCCATTACCATTGCCCCTTATCTTTTTTCATCTGTGTTTCTCTGCTTTAATTGTGATTGGTAGCATAATATTCAACACATTTTCTTAGAATCAAACATTAAATTCAATGTATTTTTTTGTCATAATCACTTGTCTAGGTTTAAAAATCAAGCAGTCTGACTAAGCTAGTTTGACCAAGCTAGGTGTTAGAGATCTTCTCTTAATACCATGGGGAATGCCTTATTAATAATTAATGGTTACTTAGGTTCTTAATCCGATTTAGGTAGCATTGTGTGAAATGGACTAGGTCTTTCTAGTGGGCTTAGTCCCTATTGACCTTTAGCTTAAGTATTATAAAGGGAGTTTACTAGTGTGATGAGCCTGGGGAGGGTAACAGTGTTATATGACCCCCTAAAGTTACAAAATTAAAATGCTGAAACCGAACAAACAAAAAATCAAAGTGCCACAATGTAAAATCTTAAGGTAGAAGAGAAACCTCAGCTTGATTTGGTACTCCACTCACATGTATAGCCTATGGTACTAGAGCCCTAGAGTTTCCCAGTGTGGGCACTTTTCCTTGAAAAGCAAAAAACCCAAGGCATACAAAATAAGCACACACATCAAAATTGAATCACTGTGAAAAGACTTTGGGGGGTCAAAGAAAAGGTAATCACTCAAGCGATGATTTCATGAGAAATTCCTTTTATTGTAGCTTAACTACAAGGTCTTCCAGGTATAGCCTCTAGTTAGCCCTCGAAGAAATACTTGGCTCTCGCCATTAAACAACTTAATTGACCAGAGAAAATTGAGAAGCTTGCCCATGGTATTAATAGTCGATCTTTAGTGCCTTTCGATCGTTGAATTAGCGACCCCGAACTTGTTTAGTTTTTTACCTTCCTAACTGTTTATGTGTTTGATTATATTGCAATTTAATGTTTATTGCTGGCAAATGGTTTAGAATTATGCTACCAATCAATTTGTCTGCCTAAAACTGCATATGCTTTTTAATTGTATATGAGTATGCAATTACTGTGCCAATGTTGTTTGATTTTGCAGTGACTGAAGAAGGCTAAGGACATTCATCTCAAATGCTCTTCCACCTTAAAGAACGAGCTTCAACTCAATAGCTTCCGAGGACAAAATCTACATCAGGAAGGGGGCATGTTAACCCTCATGCACATTCCTATCACCTTCGACGGGCGCTGTATTATTTATTTGGTAGAGTCAGGTACCGGGCTTGTCGGTCCAATAGGAAAAGGGTAAGAGTGATCGCTGATGAGAGGCGCACTCTAACTGGAACATTCAAGGGATTAGTTGGCTAAGCATGGACGCCCAAGTGTGAATGGGGCGAGCTCATATAAAAGTCAACTAAACCTAAAATTCACTCATTCTCTCATTTGTGCAATTGAAGAGTGCTCTTGCTCCATCTCCATCTTCTTCTTCTTCATCTCCTTGTGTGTGTGTCTGTGTGTGTGTGTGTGTGTGTGTATGCGTAAGAGAGAGAGAGAGAGTGTGTGCGATCGAGCATTGCGGCGGCACGACGGCGGCGAGGCGGTTGAGCGCGGCATAGTGGTGTCTCCCTCTTCTTCGCGACAAGGAATCCTCCACGACAGCAAGCGTAGAGTAGTGAGTGACACACCATCAACATCTTTGAGCTTAATAGTTTAGGCTTGTTGTGTGCTTGGCGCCATTTGTGGCTCGCACATAGTGTATTGGCAAGTTCCTTGCATTGACACGTGCGACATACACGCATTTTAGTAAGCTCAAAGATGGCGATGGTGTGTCACTCACCGCTCTACATTTGCTGTCGTGTAGGATTCCTCGTCGTGAAGAAGAGGGAGACGCCGCTACGCCGCGCTCAATTGCCTCGCCATCGTCGTGCTGCCGCAATGCTCTCTCTCTCTCTCTCTCTCTCTCATGCATACACACACACAGATGAAGAAGAAGAAGATGGAGATGGAGCAAGAGCACTCTTCAATTGCACAAATGATAGAATCAGTGAATTTTAGGTTTAGTTGACTTTTATATGAGCTCGCCCCATTCACACTTGGGCGCCCACGCTTAGCCAACTAATCCCTTGAATGTTCCAGTTAGAGTGCGCCTCTCATCGGCGATCACTCTTACCTTTTTCCCATTGGATCGACAAGCCCGGTACCTGACTCTACCAAATAAATAATACACCATCCGTCGTAGGTGATAAGAATGTGCGTGAGGGTTAACAATATGTGTGTGTGTGTGTGTGTGTGTGTGTGTGTGTGTGTGTGTGTGTGTATGTGTGTGTGTATACATATACTATATATATATGTGTGTGTGTGTATATATATATATGTGTATATACATATATATATATATATATATACATGTATATACATATATATATATATGTATATATATATATATATATATATATATATATATATATATATATATATATATATATATATATATATATATATATATATATACACACACACACATATGTATATACATATATATATGTATATATATATATATACACACACATATGTATATACATGTATATATATATGTGTGTGTGTGTGTGTATACACACACACACACACACATTCATTGATGGTAGCAACATAATCGTAGTACTTAATTAATTTGGCATGAACAATACTTTTGCAAGAGATAGAGTTTAGAGAACTTGACAACAATTGAGGACCGGATTTATGTGGAGGAAGTCCCCCCTCCAATAGGCTTTTGTATTATAGATCCTCCCACCAAGAGGGACTTGGTACAGTACAATCTTTGTGTTCCTTGTGACCTAGGTGATGCAATGAAGATGGAAAGCTTCATGCATCACGAGCATAACATAGACTTTTTATGTCTGCTTCATTTGTGGGCATAATTTTTTTTCTAAATACAGCCTCAAAGGATGCCCAAGTATGTGGTATGATGTCGTTCTCCTTGAGAGACATCCACCATCTGTAGGCCTTGCCTTCTAACATCAGACTTCTTTATAGTGCCTTGTAAAAAGCATTTACTATCCCCATCCTCAGTCCCAAAGTCTCAAACACCTTCAAAGGTGGAGAGAGCTAGCGGGGAATGAGGATAGGTAAAAGGAAGAAGAAACATTCATAGGAGAAATAAATATTTTCTCACTTATCATCACTCTTCTTGCTAGCATACATAATAGCATAGTAATGAAGATGGAGAAGATGGCAAGCTTAGGCATTGAAGAATGGCTCTTGGCTAGATTTGCATAGCCAAGAGTGTTGGTGTAAGCTCTCAACTTCTCTATTAGCTTGGAGAATGAGATGGAGCTCTTGCACTTTGCACTTCACACAATGAGTGTGTATATATTGGGGGGGGGGGGAGAGTATATCCCCCAAGCAACCCCCCTCCTTGCTTTGGTCGACCTCCTCTTCTAGCACTATCTTGCATATGATTGGACCTCCTCAAGCTTGGTCAATCACGGGCTTAGTGCATATCAAGCAACAAGGGTAGTCTTGGAACAAGTATTCCCCTTTCCCCTTTGAGAGAGAGGACTGAATAAATGCAAGAACAATTAATTAAATCAATTGAATCATCATTGGACCCCAAGGGAGGCTAACCAATAGGCTTTAGGCAGACTATGAGGACAACATGAGGAGGAGCTTGACAAGTGTCCTATTGGCCTCTTGGTACTAAGCTTTCCCTGTGTGTAGGGACATGCATTGACTTTAAACATCTTAACCCGTCAAGCACCTTAGTCAGCAAGCACGACAAGCACCTCAAGCTTGGGCTGGGTTCCCACCTCAAGCACAGTCCTAGATTACCTAAGGTCAAAGGACTTTTAACACTAATTTTTAGAGGTCTTCAATGGAGCTAAGCCTAAGGTTTTTAACCTCCATTGGCTAGCATAGCTCTTTGATAGATCATCTCTCATTTGGACCCCTCTACCTTTGGCCCCGTGTTGAGATAGACTCGTAAGCACATGTCTATATTCTAACCCCTGGTTCCCGCCTATTCTCCCACATCAAATGATCAATCTAATATGAGAAAGTCATTTGGGTTCGTAAGATATTAGATTTTATGACATTATCCCTCTCTTGAAATCATAGTCGTCCTCGATATGAGGTAGAAAAGATAAAGCCTTAGTCATTAGTCAATGTTTCTTAGCAGGTAGAGGATCCCTTTTTACCCTACCACATCTTTCCAAGATGGATGACTAATCCATTTGGTGCTTGGGAGACATAGCTACCGCAAACATGTCTGCTCTTTAGTCCATTTCATTCTCCCAAGTAGAGTGATAAATTCTACTTGGTGTTTGAGAGACGTCGTCATCACAAACATGATTCTAAGCATGCATACTACTTAATTTTGTGCACAATCAAAAGAGAATTAGTCTTATAACACAAAAACATTGGTCATCTGAAAGAAATTTGTACTGCTGCTTACTCTAATGTAGCATTGTAAGCATTGACAAGGTTCATACTATCCTTACGTTGTATTCCTTGCATCCGTCTAGCATCTTCAAAAGGGTAATTTTTGAACTTAATAAGATATCGTCAGATAATCTTACTATGCCGTAGTACCTTGTCTTCATGCCAAAGGATAGCTTCGGGTTGTAGTACCTCTTCTTGGTCTTAAATTTCGAGAGGGTCTTCAATAATTGGTTCACTTGGTGGCTCTTCTTTGTAGGGTTTAAGTGGCATTGTGTATGAACCAATGGTTGGGCAACTTGAGTTGATAAGCCATCTCATTGATTGGCTTCAAAATTTGAAAAGGACCATAGTATCTTTTTGCTAGCTTAACAGTATACTTTTGATGGCCCATAGGATTTTTGCCCGTTGTTTGCTTCAATCGAGCCTTGGGAAACTTAAGTAAGACCCAATCATTTTTTTTGAATGTTAAGGCCCTTTTGTGCTTATCAGCAGCAGCTTTTTGCCTTTGTTGAGGGGTGGATATAGCCTCCTTGTAATGGAATTGGCCTATTTAATTTGAGAGTAGCGGAAATTAATGAGAGTACTTTTGAGAAATGACTTTGTGAGCATAGCGGGTGAACATAATTGAAGATAGCAACATAATCATAGCAATTAGCTAACATGGCATGAACGATACTTTTGCAAGAGAGAGAATTTAGAGAACATGACAACAGTTGAGGATCGGATTTATGTGGAGCCGGTCCCCCCTCCAATAGGCATTTGTATTATGATTTCTCCCATTAAGAGAGAGTTGTTACAATACAATCTTTGTGTTCCTTGTGACCTAGGTGATGCAATGAAGATGGAAAGCTTCATGCATCACAAACATAACATAAACTTGAAGAAAAGATTTAAATATCCCAAGCCTCAGTCCCAAGACCTCAAACACCTTCGAAGGTGGAGAGAGCTAGCAGGGAATGAGGGTAGGGAAGAGGAAGAAGAAACATTTCGTAGGAGAAAGAATTAGTTCCTCACTTATCATAACTCTTGTTGCTAGCATACATAATAGCATAGTAATGAAGAAGAAGGACATGGCAAGCTTAAGCATTGAAGCATGGCTCTTGGTTGGATTTGCACTCCATATCCAAGAGTGTTGGTGTAGGCTCTCAACCTCTACTTGCTTGGAGAAGGAGAGGGAGCTCTTGCACTTTGCATAGCACACAATGAGAGTGTTTGTGAGTGTGTGTGGGTGAGTATACCCCCTAATCAACCCCCTAGCTTGCTTGGGTTGACCCCCCCTTGTAGCTCATGCTTGAAGATCATTGGACCCCTCCAGGCCTAGCCAATCACAAGCAGGAGGCATTACAAGCAGCAAGGGTAGCCTTGAGACAAGTATCCCTCTTTCCCCTTTGAGAGAGAGGGCTAGATAAATTCTAAATCATTTAATTAAATCTCCTAAATTATTATTGGACCCCTTGGGTGGCCAACCAATAGGCTTCAGGCACACCATGAGGGCAACATGAGGAGGAACTTGACAAGTGTCCCTTTTGCTTTCTTTGTACCAAGCATGCCTTGTGTAAGTGTGTGGGTGTTCTCTCTCATCCCCCCTCATGTAGGGCTCACCCCCTCCTTGTAGGGATTGAATCTTTGACTTTTTGACACCTTAAGCCCCTCATGTATAGGCCCAATTCCCACCACAAGCTTGGCTCATAAGCACTTTAAGCTTGGGCTGGGTTCTCACCCCTAGCATGTCAAGCACCTTAAGCATCTCAATAATTAAGCACCTCAAGCATCTCAAGCACCTCAATCACCAAGCACCTCAAGCACCTTAGTCATCAAGCATGACAAGCAGGACAAGCACCTCGAGCTGGGTCGGGTTCCCGCACCTCAAGCTCCAACCCTAGCTTATCTAAGGTCAAAGTCCTTTTACACACATTATTGGAGGTCTTCAATGAAGCTAACCCTAAGGTCTTATGCTCCATTTGTTAGCCTTGCTCTTTGATAGACCATCTCTCATTTGGGCCCCTTTACCATTGGCCCCGTGTTGAGATAGATCTATAAGCACGTGTCTATATCTTAACACTTGTTCCCGTTTATTCTCCCACATTAAGTGATCAATTTAATATGAGAAAATCATTTGGGTTGTTTAGATATTAGATATTAGATTTTATGACACTCCTTAATCTTTTGGAAAGATTCTTGTAGGTCGCGGCTATACTCATCGGTAGCAAAGATCTTCCCATGTACTTTTAAGTAGCAAGGGACTTTTAAGTCTTGTCATAAAGTCTAATATCTAACCAACCCAAATGATTTTCTCATATTAAACTGATCACTTAATGTGGGAGAATAAATGGCAACAAGGGTTAAGATATGGACATGTGCTTATAGATCTATTTCAACACGGGACCAATGGTAAAGGGACCCAAATGAGAGATGGTCTATCAAAGAGCAAGGCTAACCAATGGAGCATAAGACCTTAGGGTTAGCTTCATTGAAGACCTCCAATAAAGCGTGTAAAAGTCCTTTGACCTTAGGTAGTCTAGGGCTAAGCTAGAGGTGGGAACCCGGCCCAAGCTTAAGGTGCTTGAGGTGCCTGATGAGACTAAGGTGCTTGATGATTGGGATGGTTGAGGCGCTTGACATGCTTGAGATGCTAGGGTTGTACTTGAGGTGAGAACCCAGTCCAAGCTTGAAGTGCTTAAGGGGCCAAGCTGCTGTTGGGAACTGAACCTATGCATCAGGGGCTTGAGGTGTCAAAAGTTCAAATCCAATCCCTACAAGGAGGCAGGCGAGCCCTACAAGAGGGGGGTATGAGAGAGAATACACACACACACACACACACACACACACACACACACACACACACACACACACACACACACACACAAGTCATGCTTGGTACAAAGAAAGCAAAGGGGACAGTTGTCAAGTTCCTCCTCATGTTGCCCTCATGGTGTGCCTGAAGCCAATTGGTTGGCCACCCAAGGGGTCCAATGATAATTTAGGAGAATTAATTAATTGTCTTTGCATTTATCAAGTCCTCTCTCTCAAAGGGTAAAGGGGGACGCTTGTCCCAAGGCTACCCTTGTTGCTTGGTATTACTCTTGCTTATGATTGGCTAGGCCTGGAGGGGTCCAATGAGCTTCAAGCATGAGCTACAAGGGGGGGTCGACCAAAGCAAGCTAGGGGGTTGCTTGAGGGATATACTCACACACACACTCACACACACTCTCATTATGCAATGTGCAAAGTGAAAGAGCTCTCTCTCCTTCTCCAAGCACGTAGAACACTCTTGGCTATGGAGTGCAAATCCAACCAAGAGCCATGCTTCAATGCTTAAGCTTGTCATCTTGTCCATCTTCATTACTATGCTATTATGTATGCTAGCAAGAAGAGTATGATAAGTGAGGAACTAATTATTTATCCTATGAAATGATTCTTCTTCCTCTTCCCTACCCTCATTCCCTGCTAGCTCTCTCCACCTTCGAAGGTGTTTGAGGTCTTGGGACTGAGGCTTGGGATAGTTAAAGCTTTCTTCAAAGTTTATGTTATGCTTATGATGCATGAAGCTTTCCATCTTCATTGCATCACCTAGGTCACAAGGAACACAAGGATTGTATTGTAGCAAGTCTCTCTTAAATGGGAGAAATCATAATACAAATGCCTATTGGAGGGGGGACTGGCTCCACATAAATCCGGTCCTCAAATGTTGTCATGTTCTCTAAATTCTCTCTCTTGCAAAAGTATTGTTCATGCCAAGTTAACTAACTGCTATGTTTATGTTGCTATCTTCAATTATGTTCACCCGCTATGCTCACAAAGTAATTTCTCAAAAGTACTCTCATTAATTTTCGCTACTCTCAAGTTATTAGGCCAATTCCATTACATTGGTATCATAGCATTTTGTTTCTCTTTTCTTGCTTACGAAGAGAGGTCCTTAAGTAGCCTATAAATGGTTGATGTTGTTAATTATATTAGGGTATGTGGAACTGGGATCTATTATAGATTTTGTTGAGCCCACTATGTGGGATATGGTTCACACCTCGAGAGCTTTGGACTTAATAATGGAGTCTTTTTAGACTTGCCTATGGCTTTACCATTATTGATCCATAAGACGTCCGAAAGGAGCTAGCCCTCGGCAACTCTGCTACGTTAGACCTACTCCACTACTCTTTATAATTAACCACTTCGAGCCGTGGGTGTAGATACTTAAGAGCCAATTCTCAAAGGCTAAGAGGAGTGGCAACTAAGGTTTTGCAAAGCATACACTAAGTACATACATAATTTTTGTTAACATGGCTGACAATAATCAAGAGAGTAGAATGAACATTGATAGCTTTGATTTTGCTCATGAAGGTGCTAATAATGATGCCCCCATGTTTGTGAATTATCTCATCACTAGGTTGCAGCAAGCTATGGGCAACCCTACTTTGCAAGCCGAAGTTACTCAACAACTTCGTGCTTATGGAATTTCCCTTCCTCTCAAGAGGAGAGAGAGCTTAGGAGGCCTCTTGAAGAGACCCTCAAAAGAAGACTCTCTCCATTCGAGAGGAGGAATCCAAAGAGCAAGAAAGCAATGACACTTCAAGTTCCTCTGAAGATGTAGCTCCACGAAGACGGCGGTCTAGACGATCGCCCACTTCTCCCAAGAGGAAAAGATCAACACACAGTCCTTCTCCTCGTCATTCTGAAAGGGAAGAGAGGAAACAAAGGAAGAAAAGGGATAGAAAGAGGTCACTCTCTTCTCCTTATTCTTCACCTTCCTCCTCTTCCAATGAAAGCTATGGCTATTCTCCTAGAGAATACAAGAGGGGAGGACATCACAAATCATTCCCTGCATGGCAAAGGTCACAAAAGCTAAAGAACTTCAAGGAGGGAGGAAAGAGTATCTCTTTTCTCACCTATAATGGCACCTTTGGTGCTACTAACAAAGTGTTGGCCTTCATCCAGCAATTTGATGTAGCCTTTGGAGATGAGGGCTTTGCAGAGTCCTCCAAGCTACGCCATGTAGCTATGCACTTTCAAAAATCAGCTCGTCCATGGTGGGCTAGCCTTCGTGGCAACGGTGAAGCCCCAAAGACATGGAAAACTCTTCGAGTTTCCATCATGAAACAATTCCTTGCAAGCGATGCAAAGGAAAAATTGCTTCCCGAATAGCATAGGTTGAAGCTTCTCTCTCATGAGTCTATCCACAAGTATGTAGACAAGTTTTGGGATTTACATCTCAAGGCTACTGTCTTTCAAAAGATAGACTTTGCCGAGAAAAGGTAGCAATTATGTGCGGGATTACCTGAAGAGATGGCCGAATACATCAAATCTCAATGGCCTGGTACTATTAGCAAAGTAATCCATCACACCATGGTTGCTTCACGCATCAATTTCCATCAAGGGGCTAGACAGAATGTCAAGCCCATGGAAAACAAAGACAAAAATTATGCAAAGGGGAAAACCAATGTTCAAAATTCTTCCAAAGGCACTTCCAACAACAACAACAACAATTGGTCCAAGGAGAAGGGAGTTTACAAAAGCAAACACAAACTCTCTCCTGAAGAGCTTGAAGCTTTTTGCAAGGACCATAAGTGTTTCAAGTGGTGTGGGGAGCAAGGACACGGCTATTGTTCTTGGCCCAAGAAGAATACTCGTAATGAGACTCCTAGGGCTTCCACCATCAAAGCTCCAAAAGAGGATGCTCATTGCAAAGGATCATCACTTTCATATGCTTGGGGAAAGGTAAGAGAGCATGATGCCTTCATCTTGTTTGACCCTGGCTCTACTCACAACTTCATATCAACGGAGTTGGCCACCAAGTTGGGCATTCAAACTTTTGAGATGGGAGATATGGTAACGGCTAACACAACTTTCAAGGGACAACAAGCCTCCATTACTCCCTTAATTGGGAAGTTGAGGCTTCATGTCCTAATCTATGTCGACAAAGAAGACTTTTTCATCTCTCCTTTCCAACATGAGGATGCTATCCTAGGGGCGCCATGGTTTGATCGCATGGCTGCCAATATGAAGTTCCTTGAAAATAGAATCTACTTCATCTACAGCGGAAAGAACATGTATATAGATGCTAGTGAGCGTGGTCGCACTATTCCACTTGTAAATTCTCTTGCTTTTGATAGGTCAATGAAGAGCTCAGTTTCTACGTACATGATTTTTATCAAAGAGTCTCTAAAAGATCCTAATGTTTCATCAAATGTAAGGAATCAAGAAGATTTAGACTTGTCTAATTTTCTAAAAGGATTCCAAGATGTGTTCATCGATGATATCCCTATGGACTTACCTCCAAAACAAGGGGATGATGACCATCGCATTGAGCTTCTTCCAAGAAGCTCACCTCCTAACAAGCCTCCTTATCGAGTCTCACAAGCTCAACAAGAGGAGATCATGAGGCAAGTACAAGAATTGGTAGACAAATGTATGGTGAGGCCTAGTTCCTCTCCCTTTTGTTCTCCAATCCTTTTAGTGCAAAAGAAATATGGTACATATCGTATGTGTGTGGACTATCGAGCACTAAACCATATCACTATCAAAAACAGATTTCCCGTGCCTCGATTAGAAGGTTCGTTTGATAAGCTTCAAGGCTCTACCTACTTCAGTAGGATTGACCTTAAAAGTGGTTATCACCAAATAAGAATAGTGTATGAAGATATCCTAAAGACCGCATTTCGCACAACGTTTGGTCTTTATGAATATTTAGTCATGCCTTTTGGCTTGACTAATGCACAAGCTATGTTCAATCGTCTAATGGAGAAATTTTTAGACCTTATCATAAATTCACAGGAGTGTTCTTTGATGATATCATCATCTACTCCAAGTCTTTGGAGGAACATAAGCAACATCTCCAAGTGATTTTTCAAGCATTGAGGGAGAATAAGCTTTTTCTCAACCAAAAGAAAAGTGAATTTTTCCTTCAAGAGATTCAATACTTAGGTCATATATCTCTCAAGATGGCATCCGTATGGATCCAAAGAAGTTAGAGGTAATAAAAGCATGGCCTAATCCAAGGAATCTACATGAGCTAAGAAGCTTTATTGGTATGTGTGCATACTATAGACGCTTCATAGAAAAATTCTCTCAAATAGAAGGACCACTACATGACTTAAATAGGAAGAACATTAAGTATGTATGGAGTGCTAAGGAGCAAAATGCTTTTGATAAGCTCAAGGTCAAGCTTATCTCCCAATGATTCCTCATGCTTCCGGATCTTTCAAAGTCATTTGAGGTCCAATGTGATGCTTGTGGTGATTGCCTTGGAACAGTTTTGCTGGCATGCCATAGCATATGAGAGCCGAAGGCTCAATACGGATGAACGAGTCTTGGGCATTTATAAGAAAGAGCTTTTAGTTTTTCTACATGCCCTAGACACATGGAAGCACTACCTATTGGGGACTCCATATATTCTACGATCTGACTATCAAAGTTTCAAGCACTTCATCACGCAAACCAAGCTTTCTGACAAACAAATGAGGTGGGCAAATTTTCTTTCACAATGTAATTTTTGTATTGCTCACATAGCTGGTAAGCACAATCAAGTGGCCGATGCACTTTCACGATGACCAAAAGTTATGTGGTGTCTATAGCTACTCACAATTATCTATCATCTATGATAGATGAGTATGCTACTGACCCTGACTTTAGAGACATAATGTCAGCCCTTGCTTTGGGGAAGAAAGAGGACCCATTCACCTTCTAGGATGGTTATCTTCTCCACGGCAATAGGCTACGTGTTACCTTCGTGATAAAGTTATGTATGAATCCCATGCTCCTCCCTATGCGGGGCATAGAGGTATTCAACCTACTCTCTAAGGAGTAGAGACGTATTTCTATTGGCTTACCATGAAACTGGACATACAAGAGTATGTTTCAAAATGTGTAGTATGCCAAAGACCAAATATGATAGAGGGAAGCAACCTAGATTACTCCAGCCATTGCCTATTCCAAATTCACCATGGGAGAGTATATCTATGGAATTTATCTTCGAATTACCCAAGTCTATCCATGGGGATACGGGAATATGGACAATAGTCGACAGGTTTAGCAAGCAAGCACACTTTATTCCTGTCAAAAAGACTATTAAGGTACACCAATATTGGCAACTCTCTTCATATCACATATTTTCAAACACCATGGATTACCAGCGTCCATCATGTCAAATAGAGATCTTAGAATGACCAATAATTTTTGGAAAGGTCTCTTTGAACATCTAAGAACAAGATTGAATTTCTCTTCAGCCTATCATCCACAAACGGATGGCCAAAGTGAGATAGCCAATCTTACGATACTCGATCTACTCAAGACTTATGTTACCAAAGTAGATCAATGCTCACAATGGGAAAAGTACTTACCACTTGTAGAGTATTCTTACAATAATATTGTACATACTTCTAGGGGAAAAGCACCTTTTGAGATCATTGAGGGAAGACCAAAAAGTCCCTTGCTACTCAAAGTACATGGAAAGATCTTCACCACTGATGAGTATAGCCGTGACCTACAAGAATCTTTTCAAAAGATTAAGGAGGCTATATCCATCTCTCAACAAAGGCAAAAATCTGCTACTAACAAGCACAGAATGGCCTTAATGTTCAAAGAAAATGATTGGGTCTTACTCAAGTTTCCTAACGCTCGATTAAGGAAAACAACGGGCAAAAATCCTACGGGCCATCAAAAATATTATGCTAAGCTAGCAAAAAGATACAACGGTCCTTTCCAAATCTTGAAGCCCATCAATGAGAGGGCTTACCAACTCAAATTGCCCAACCATTGGCTCATACACAATGATTTTCATGTGAGCCTACTCGAGCCCTACAAAGGAGAGCCACCAAGTGAACCAATTATTGAAGAACCTCCCAAAGTTGAAGACCAAGAAGAGTGCTACAACCTGAAGCTATCCTTTGGCATGAAAGCGAGGTACTACCACATGGTAAGATTATCCGACAGTATCTTATTAAGTTCAAAAATTATCCTTTTGAAGATGCTAGATGGATGCAAGGAATACACCTTAAGGATAGTATGAACCTTGTCAATCCTTACAATGCTACATTAGAGTAAGCAAATGTACAAATTTCTTTTAAATGACCCATGTTTTTGTCTTATAAGACTAGTTCTCTTTTTAATTGTGCACAAATTTAAATAGTATGCATGCTTAGAATCATGTTTGTGATGACCACGTCCCTCAAACACCAAGTAGAATTTGTCACTCTACTTTGGGAGAATGAAATGGACTAAAGAGCAGACATGCTTGCAGTAGCTATATCTCCCAAGCACCAAATGGATTAGTCATCCATCTTGGAAAGATGTCGTAGGGTAAAAAGGGATCCTCTACCCGCTAAGTAAGATTGACTAATGATTAAGGCTTTATCTCTTCTACTTCATAGTCGAGGACGGCTATGATTTCAAGAGAGAGGTAATGTATCAAATCTAATATCTAACCAACCCAAATGATTTTCCCATATTAAACTGATCACTTAATCTGGGAGAATAAACGAGAACAAGGGTTAAGATATAGGCATGTGCTTATAGATCTATTTCAACACGGGGCCCAAATGAGAGATGGTCTATCAAAGAGCAAGGGTAACCAATGGAGCATAAGACCTTAGGGTTAGCTTCATTGAAGACTTCCAATAAAGTGTGTAAAAGTCCTTTGATTTTAGGTAATGTAGGGCTGAGCTAGAGGTGGGAACCTGGCCCAAGCTTGAGGTGCTTGAGGTGGGAACCCAACCCAAGCTTAAGGTGCTTGAGGTGCTTGATGACTGAGGTGCTTGAGATGCTTGATGTGCTTGATGCTTGAGGTGCTTGACATGCTTGAGATGCTAGGGTTGTACTTGAGGTGAGAACCCAGCCCAAGCTTGAAGTGCTTAAGGGCCAAGCTTCTGGTGGGAATTGAACCTATGCATGAGGGGCCTGAGGTGTCAAAAGGTCAAATCCAATCCCTACAAGGAGCGGGGTGAGCCCTACAAGAGGGGGGATGAGAGAGTATTCCCACACACACACAAGTCATGCTTGGTACTACCCTCACCCTTTCACTGTATATAGGTGCGTGTGAGTTAGGGGACTTTTCCCATATCTCCTTACTGAAATAAAAAACCCTCAATTAGCTAAGCATTGGGCTAGTTGAGCCAAAAAAATAAAAAATATAAAAAATATAAGTATATTATGGCCCATGCATTTGTAAATATTTCTTTGTATATAGGGCCTAAATAAAAGATTTTTTCATAATTATTTTGGTATTTATTTAAATATTTTTACCTAGGTGTGTGTTATTTATGCTCTGTACATTGCCTCACCATTACCACAATTTTTCTTACCATATTTCATACTCTTTATTCCATATAGAAATATTTTCATGTAAGCTTCTCTTATATTTGGTGTAACTCCACCCCAACAAAAATCCAAAAAAACTAGTTTTATTTATGTGTATATTTTTTCACTATTGTGATTTTTCCCTTCCTACATCTATTTTGTTTTTTTTCTAAAAAATTAGAACACCAAAAATATTTATCTTTTTATGGTAGCCTCATAATGAGAGAGATTTCTTTTGACCCCTTTATATTTTTTCCACTTATATTATTTATATTTGACATGTACATATTTTTTAGACCCCTCAATATTTGATTTTCTTAGTTGTACTATTCACTTATATCATGATCTCAATAATATCTTCAATTATAGACCTACCAAATAAGTTCAAGGGTAGGTGGCATGCATACATGCACTATGGAGGGCTCACTCTTGGAGGTATTCAAAAGAATCATCCAAAGAAGGATCCCACAAGGACCTTGTGCAGTGGAAAAAAACGATCGATTTTGCTGAATTTTTAAAGTTCACTTGCTCTCCGAATTTGAAAAGGTGATACAAACAAAAGTTATAGCTCGTGGGCTGAACTTTTGCCTCAAATTTTTTCATATTTTTTTGAGCTACGAGCTGTGAGCTATGATTTTATTAGTGGACCCCAGTTTTCCCATGCTATGCAGCCACACTCTCTCTTCCACTTTATCATTTTCCTCTTTCACACACACTTCTCCACTCATCATCCCCACCTCTCTCACCACTCCTCTCTTCACCCTACTCACCTTCTCCTCAACCTTGAAGAATAAGAGAAACCATGGTGAACTCATACCTCCCACACACAATTCCATTCCAAAATTGACCACCTAGTCTCATTTTTCCTCCTCCAAATTACCCATATCTATCAAAAAAACCACAAAATTCAGCCTCTTCTCTTAAAAGACAGCATCATGGTGGTTGATCACTCAGCTTCAATTACCTTGTCTCTCAAGGAAGGTCAAGAGTGGAGAAAAAATGTACCGTCAAAGCTAGTGGACCGTCAACAAGCGTCAAAATTGGCCCTACTCAAGACACTTGGAGCATCAACCTTGTAAGAAATCCACCTTTTCTTACCTCTTAAGAGTTTTTCTTCCTTATTTGTATCCTACATGGATACTCCCATTGTAAATATCCAATTCCATTTGTAAATTAATACTAACTCTACTAACACTAACCCACTATGAAAAGTCCTATCACCTCCATTTCTCTCCTCTCTCTTTCCCCGCCAACTTCTTGATAATTCCAAGCAAAAGAAATTAGATAAATTGCTGAAAATCTAACCCAACCATGGTTAGAGGAGTAACCCTAGCCTTCAAAATTGCTATAAAAGGAGGGTGTAGCTAGCACAAAAAGGGGGAGAAGAAAGAGCACTATGCTATAGCTTGAGAAGCCAAGCTCAACCTCTTGAGAAGGAGCTCTTGAGTGGAATCTCATTGGCATTAGGCATATGTATGTGTTGTATTAGGGGTGATTAGCAAGGGAACTCTATGCCATTGTAAGAGAGAGTGATCATTAAATTGAGAGTAGGAAATCTATCATTTCTCCTACTAGAGTAAGCCCAACATTTGCTGAATCAAGGAGGGTGAATTTGGACTAAGCATGGATACCTTGTCTCCCTTCCAACGTGAAGTCATGGACAATAATGATGTGTAAGTGTCTTGGTGTTTTATGTAAGTTCTTGATAGCTTGTCTCCGGGTACTGTTATCAAATTAGCCATAAATCCCACATGCTGTAAGAGGGCGACAGGGTGGAGAGGACTCCTCTAGCCTTAAGACAGTGATTGGGGTGGCTTTTTTCTTGTGATGTGTTGTGGTGTAATTTACTCAGGCTATGTTGAACAAATACTAATCTCACTTTGATTGGTCATGACAGATTTGTAAGAAGGCATTAGTGCAACAAGCACCCCCTTCCCCCTTCTCTCTCTTTCTTACATATATATATTTATGTTTGCTTGATCATTAACGATACACTTCAAAGCATCCCGAGCACCATCTCTCTCTCTCTCTCTCTCTCTCTCTCTCTCTCTCTCTCTCTCTCTCTCTCTCTCTCTCTCTCTCTCTCTCTCTCTCTCTCTCTCTCTCTCTCTCTCTCGTGTTTTAGTGTGTGAGAGTGTTCCATTGGTGTTAGGGTTAGTGTAAATTCCTTGCTTGTTTGTGGGTTGCTCTAACGATTCTCCTCTTTTGCGTCCTAGTTCGCTCTTAAACTAGGTGGTGCCCCTTGTGTAGTTGGGATTTGGTTGGGGGTTTGTTGTTTGGGTTTGTGTTGTGTTGTGCCCCAGCCCCATTGAGCAGCACGGGAGCCTTGAAGGGTGTCTAGAGGTTGCTCTTCTTGTTGCCCGCCCCGGACCGCTTCAACATCAAGCGGCGTACCCACATGGTCGTCGAGCAAGAAAACACACACTTGGGGCTTTGCAGGCACACAGCTCTGCACAAAAAAGCCAACCCAAGAACTCACACGCACTCTCTACCTTGCCTCTCTGCAGGCTCACCAGCTCAAGGCCCTGGCAAGAAGCCTACTATGGCAAAAAGCATAAAAATGGCTTATATAAGGGTGCCCCTTTCAATTTGGGCATCTTGGCTCTGATTGGTCCATCTTTACAAGTGCCCCTTGGTATTTTTTATTTTTTTATCTTTATTTACACCTTTTATTCACCGTTGACTACCCTCCTTGGTCAATTTGGCCCTTTAACTCCACCCGGACTCCCTCTTTCTTTACACTGACTTTGGAAACTCTTCATTCACCTTTCTCTCCCTGCTCACTTGGACCACCCTTTAACCTTCCTTTTCACCTTAGTTCTTGACTCAATTTGAGTCCCTTTGCTCTACCCGGCCATCGATCTCTCTCACTATCCCTCTTCATGTGAATCATCCCCTACCCTCACGCCCTATGCACTAGCGACCTCGATGCTTGAAAAATCACTTGGAGATGTTGCTTGTGTTCCTCCAAGGACTTGGAGTAGATGATGATATCATCAAAGAACACTCCGGTGAATTTGCGGTAGGGTCTAAAGATTTTCTCCACCAAATAATTGAACAAGGCTGGTGCATTAGTCAAGCCAAAAGGCATGACTAGATATTCATAAAGGCAAAACGTTGTACGAAACGCGGACTTTAGGATATCTTCATTCACTATCCGATGGTAGCCACTTTTAAGGTCAATCCTACTGAAGTAGGTAGAGCCTTGAAGCTTATCAAATAGATATTCTACCCGAGGCACAAGAACTATGTTTTTGATAGTGATATGGTTTAGTGCTCAATAGTCCACACACATGTGGTATGTGCCATCTTTCTTTTGCACTAAAAGGACTCCATAACAAAAGGGACAGGATCTAGGCCTCACCATCCCTTTGTCTACCAATTCTTGTACTTCCCTCATGATCTCCTCTTGTTGAGCTGGAAAACTCAATAAGGAGGCCTGTTAGGTGGTGAGCTTCCTGGTAGGAGCTCAATTCAATGGTCATCACCCCTCATTCTATAGGTAAATCCATAGGGATATCATTGATGAACACATCTTGGAATCATTTTAGAAAATTAGACAAGTCGAACTCTTCTTGATTCCTACCATTTACATTTGATGAAACATTAGGATCTTGAAGGGACTCTTTGACAAAAATCATGTACGTAAAAACTGAGCTCCTCATTGATTTATCAAAAGTAGGAGGATTTAGAAGTGGTATAGTACGACCAGACTCACTAGCATCTATATACATACTCTTTCCCCTGTAGGCAAAGTAGATTCTCCTTTCAGGGAACTTCATGTTGGCAGCCATGTGTTTGAGCCATGCGGTTGAACCATGGTGCCCCTAGGATAACATTCTCATGTTGGAGAGGAGAGATGAAAAAGTCTTCTTTGTCGTCGGAGCTTTGGACATGAAGCCTAAACTTCCCAATCAAGGGAGTACAGAGGCTTGCTGTCCTTTGAAATCTATATTGGCAGTTACAGTATCTCCCATCTCAAAATCTTGAACTTGGTAGCCAACTCATATGAAGTTGCGAGTAGAGCCAGGGTCGAACAAGATGAAGGCATCATGCTCCCTTACCTTTTCCCAACCATAAGAGAGAGGTGATCCTTTGCAGTGAGTATCCTCTTTTGGAGCTTTGCTCTAGGAGTCTCATTGTGGGCATTTCTCTTGGGGCAAGAACAATAGCCATGTCCTTTCTCCCCACACTTAAAACATTTATGGTCCTTGCAAAAATCTTCAAGCTCTTCAGGAGAGAGTTTGTTTTTACCTTTATAAAATCCCTTCTCCTTGGACCAATTGTTGTTGTTGTTGTTGTTGTTGTTGGAATTGCCTTGGAAAGCATTTTGGGCATTGGTTTTCCCCTTTGCATCACTTTTATCTTTGCTTTCCATAGGCTTGACATTCCATATAGCCCCTTGTTGGAAATTGATGCGCAAAGCAACCATAGTGTGGTGTATTACTTTGGTAAGAGAATCAGGCCATTGGGAGTTGACGTACTCGGCCATCTCTTCAGTTAATCCTGCACAAAATTGTTGCTTTTGCTCGGTGAAGCCTATCTTTGAAAGACAGTTGCCTTAAGATGTAAATCCCAAAACTTGTCTACATATTTGGAAGCTTCAAACTCTACCATTCGGTAAGCACTTTGTCCTTTGCATTGCTTGCAAGGAATTGCTTCATGATGGAAACTCGTAGAGTTTTCCATGTTGTTGGGGCTTCACCGTTGCCACGAAGGCTAGCCCACCATTGACAAGCCAATTTTTAGAAGTGCATAGCTACATGGCGTAGCTTGGAAGACTCCGTGAAGCCCTTGTCTCCAAAGGCCGCATCAATTGGCTAGATGAAGGCCAATACTTTGTCGGTAGCACCAAAGGTGCCATCATAGGTGAGAAAAGAGATACTCTTTCCTCCCTCTTTGAACTTCTTGAGCTTTTGTGACCTTCTCCATGCAGGGTGAGATTTGCGATGTCCTCCCCTCTTGTATTCTCTAGGAGAATAGATGTTGTTTTTGTCGGAAGAAGAAGAAGGTGAAGAAGAAGGAGAAGAGGGTGACCTCTTTCTTGCCCTTTTCTTCTTTTGTTTCTCTCTTCCCTTTTGAGGTGATGAGGAGAAGGACCGTGGGTTGATCATTTCCTCTTGGAAGGAGTTGGCAAAGGTCTAGACCGCCGTCTTCGTAGAGCCACATCCTCAATGGAACTTAGGGGTTCATTACTTTCTTGTTCTTTGGATTCCTTCTCCAGTATGGGAGAGAGTCTTCTTTTGTGGGTCTCATCAAGAGGCCTCCTAAGGTCTCTCTCCTCTTGGAGAGGAAGGGAAATCCCATAAAGCACAAAGTTGTTGAGTAACTTTGGCTTGCAAAGCAGGGTTGCCCATAGCTTGCTGCAACCTAGTAACAAGATAATTGACAAACATGGGGGCATCATGTTTAGCACCTTCATGTGCAAAATCAAAGCTATCAATGTTCATTCTACTCTCTTGGTTATTGTCAGTCATGCTAATTATACTTATGTATAGAATACTTTGTGCTTTGGTACCCTCAAAAACCTTAGTCGCTACTCTTCTTTACCTTGAAAATTAGTTCTCAAGCAGCCACACCTATGGTTTAGACACTATTGATTGCGAAGACTAGTGGAGAGGGTCTAACATTGTTTGGTTGATTATGGTTCTTGTTGAGCTTGCTCGTAGCTCAATAATGGTAAATCCAAAGGCAAGCCCCAAGAGGCTCCATTATTAAGACTATAGTTCCCAATGATATACCTCAAACTAATTCCTTCTCAATCAAGATAATAGATCCATGTCCGACTTACCCTATTGCAGTAAACAGGCCCAACCTTTCATGGACAACTTAAGGACCTCTCTTCTTAAGCAAGAAAAGAGAAACCGATAGCTCTGATACCAATGTAATGGAAATGGCCTATAAACTTTGAGAATAGTGGAATTAGGAGAAGTAAAGAGATCATTTTTGTGAGACTACTTTGAGAACATAAAGGGTGAACTTCATTGATGGTAGCAACATAATCATAGTACTTATTTAACTTAGCATAAACAATACTTTTTCAAGAGAGAGAGTTTATTGAACTTCACAACAATTGAGGACCGGATTTATGTGGAGCCGACGGTCCCCTCTCCAATAGGCTTTTGTATTATAGATTCTCCCATCAAGAGAGACTTGGTACAATACAATCTTTGTGTTCCTTGTGACCTAGGTGATGCAATGAAGATGGAAAGTTTCATGCATCAAGAGCATAACATAGACTTTGTAAAAAGCAGTAACTATCCCTAGTCTCAGTCCCAAGGCCTCAAACACATTCAAAGGTGGAGAGAGCTAGTAGGGAATGAGGGTAGGGAAAAGGAAGAAGGGACATTCATAGGAGAAAGAAATAGTTCCTCACTTATCATCACTCTTCTTGCTAGCATACATAATATCATAGTAATGAAAATGGAGAAGATGGCAAGCTTAGGCATTGAATCATGGCTCTTGGTTGGATTTGCATTCCATAGCCAAGAGAAAATCATTTTGGTTGGTTAGATATTAGATTTTATGACAGAAGAAAAAACCCTTAGAGAGTACAAGGGAAAACCCAAGGCTCTATATAAATGTGAAAATATGAACCAGAATTAGTGACGTTGAAGTGCATTGTGTATCTATGTACAAATACACAAGTGACCAAGAGGTCACAGTGTGCAAGAGTAAAGTGTGCATGGTACATGAGGCCTATAAGATTACAATATGTACAAAGCAACCATAATAGTAGAGCACTTAGGTAGAAAGAGTGAAGTTAAGGCAACTCCAAGCTTTGAGCGTAAGAGAATGAAGTTTGACTCATAGAGGCCTTTGGTAAGAATGGTTGCAATCATTTGCTCATTGGGACAATGTTCAATCATGATAGTGGCTTTGCGTACTTCATATTGGACATACTAATAGTGCACAACAATATGCTTTGACTTGCTATGTTTCAAATAGCACTTTGATCATCACACCGCACAAGTGTTCCTGAAAGATGAGGATAACTATTGTTAGTTAACATTTATCGAAGCCAAATCACTTCACGAGCTGCAAGTGATGTGGCAACATATTCAAATTCGGTTGTAGAAACTACAACACAATGTTTTTTCATGATGGCTATGAAATGAGAACCATTAATGAAGAAGCAATTGTCACTAGTCGATTGCATAGATAAATATGAACTGGCTTAATTTGCATGTGTGTAACCCAAAAGAGAGAGAGAGATGGCATAGAGTCTGCTTTCAATTGTTGTTGATAGACCAAAATAAAATTTACAGTGCCTTTCAACAGGTATCTCAACACGTGTTTTGTTGCATACAAATGCTTAAGAGAAGGACATAGAAGATGTTTCCCAAGATAGTTAGCAATAAAAAATATATCACGAAAAGTGTTCAAACCAACAAATTGAAGACACACAATCAAATTAGCATAAGGTTGATTCGTAACAAGCTGACCACCATTTTCAAAAATATGTTTTGTGGAACTTGCACGACAAGGAGTATTGACCTAATGTGCAAATTCCAGACCAAGAATGTGCAAATTCTAGACCAAGCTTGTGAACTGTAATAAACTTTAACTCTCAAACTAATATAATATCTTTGGTCTGATTCCTTTAGATCTCCATGCCAAAACATGAGTGAAGCTCCCCAAGATCCACCATATCAAATGATGAAGTCAACAACTTCTTAACTTATCAAAGAAATCCCAAATCATTAGAAACAAGAATTGTATCCACATAAAGAGCAAGGATCACAAAAGTGCCATTTTGGAATTTGATATACAAGCTCCGGTTGGAAGAACAAGAGATAAATCCATAAGAGGTAATAAAAAGATCAAACTTTGTATGCGAAGCCTGTTAAGCTTGTTTGAGATCTATAATGCCTTATGAAGTCGAGTAACAAGGCCTTCCTTACGTAGAATAACAAGCCTTTTTGGTTGCTCCATATAAATTTGCTTCATTCAAATCGCCACTCAAAAAAGAAGTTCATACATCCATTTGGTGAGTCTCTAAATCAAATTGAAAAGAAAATGCCAATAAGACCCGAATGCTAGTACTACAACTAAGTGGTGAAAAGGTCTTTTGATCATCAACACCAACAATTCAAGTGCAATTTTTGGCAACTAATCTTGCCTTGAATCTGTCAAAAGATCCATTTTGCTTTGACTTTTGTCTTATATACCCACCAACACTTAATGGCTATACAACCGAGAGGCAATTTGGTCGGTATCCGTGTACCTTTAGAGATAAGAGATTGGTACTCTGCTTCCGTAGCCTCTTTCCATTGATCCTTTTGAGGAGAAGCAATAGATTCACTATAGGGGACATGATCTTTAGAAATAGAGAGAGTGTTGTCAATGGTATCTTCATCATAAACATGACAGGAACCATGCTCGACATGAATAAAATTTGGAATTGATGGTTGTGAAGTGGGAAGCTACTCCTTGGAAGGAGGTTCATCATCTTAAAGAGTGGAAAATCATGAAGCAAAGACTTAATATCATCAAAATCATCCATGGACCATATACCTCCTATAAGTTCTTCATTGGAAGTAGCGTCACCATTCATAATTACTTTATTAGAGGAAGGCTTATAAAATTTTCAACCTTTCGAAGTGTCAAAATATCTAATAAAAATAACTTTGAGACCAGAAAAATCAAGCTTTGCTTGACTTTCTTTGGGAACATGAATATAAGCAATATATCCAATGGTTTGAAAATGAGATACATAAGGGATTTCACATGTCCATGTTGTGATGGGTATCTTACCAAAAGAAGCAATAGTAGGAAGATGATCATGAACAAATACTGCTATCAATTCAACCCAAAAAGCACAAGATAACCCAGAATGACAAGTTCTTCATCTGTGAGATTTGTTCCTAGATCAACCAGCCAAGTTGTTGGAGGAGGAGTTGGCCTTGGTTCTATATTATAATCCACCACATAGCAATGAATAACATGTCTGGGACAAAACCAAAGCCATTGTTTGAGTAGCCCATTTGGATGTTTTCTATATCCCTCAAAGAATGGTGCAAGAGTCCCTTTACTACATGCCACAATATTTTGTCCACATCTTTTTACACCGATGGGGGTGCCACTACATGTCACACGACTACCAATAGGGGTTCTTCTGATTGCCCACATAGCTTCATTGACCTTTCGTCCAAAACACAAAATTTCGTCTTCTGTTTGGGATTCTCACTCCCATCTACTACTCCTGAATCTTTCGTGAAAATGATCTTCCTTGGCCTTCAGTGTGTTGTGTGGTCTCGTGTTTTTGCATTGTACTCTAGCCTATGTGTTGATTCATCCTCAACATCAATCACAATCGATGGCCCTCGCTTTTTACGAACGATTTCTTTGTCTCCTTCAAGCGGGGTACGAGCCTTATACATGGGTGTTCCAAATGTAGCCTCATTTACTACTCTTATCACTTGTGTTGGACTAGAGGAAATTCTTTCCTTGAGCCTCTCTAGTGAAGGACCCTTTCCAATATGTTTACCTTGAGAGTAAGAAACTGCCTTCATGCTTTGTAGTATTGCATTTTCCATATATGAAGTACAGGCATCATACAATGACATTTTTCTTTTGAACCCTTCGCCTGCAAGCTAGCTATCATGCAAGCCAAGTTGGTTCTTGGAGTGTTTGCCCCATCAGTACTTCTCTCTATTACTGACATGATGTTCCCCCAATGTGCAGTACCCACCTCCCACCAACTCACCAAGAGTCCATTGCAGGGATGTTTTTATCCATGCAATTTCCATTTCGCCACCATTGTCGAAGTAGACGATACTCTACTACAGCTGCCTCTTCAAAAGGCTAGACGCCACTTTTTGTACATATCTTTGTGAGTTTGTTGAGATGAAGAGATAATGTACTTTGTGGTGTGTGCCACCATGCTTTGTTTCCAATGAAAAAGGCAAGATCGCTCTCGATGTTGTAGAACATTGTCTTTGCCACCATTGAACATTGTGCGAACTGCATTCCAATTGGCTTGAGCTTTGTCTGCCATGAATCCATGGAATCCACTCTCTCACATCCATGACCCTCCATAACTTCATTTATGCATTGCCAAAAAATAATTTGTGCTTCCATGTCTTCCTTTTTCATCTCACATGTTGCAATAGTGAGGAGATCCTGCATGCTGCAACATAAGACAAGCACATTAGTAAACACGTTGCTGCTTGTTCCTTAAAATATGCCAAACTTTTGAAATATGTTCCTAAGACAACAAACCTTGGATCATAAACGTGGCATGCCATGGCCACCCAATCTACCACTCAGTGAGTGTGATCAAACTACACCCAAGCTGCCGAAGATCTCCAGGTCCACCTTGTCACATTCGATTAACCAAATCCAATCCAAATGTAGGACCCAACTATAGACACCACAAAACAACGCTCCCCTTCCGCTCCTTGCCCATGAAACCTGCTTTTGTGAAAAAAATCATATGTGCAATCTCTTTTTAGCCGCAACAAGGAGTCCACACCAACGCTCTCCTTTGTTGGCCCATTCCTATTTGCAGTCATGGACCTTCGAAACATGTACTTCAGAGTTAAATTATTTTGAAATATTATGTCCAAACAAGAGAAACATGAAAGCATCCTCACCAATTGTCCTCCCCCAAGGGACCCATTGCCTCAATAACATTTTGAAATTCTTGCTCACCGAGTACATGGCTAGAGCCCCACTCTTGCATCAAAGTTGTCATCACAATTTCCTTTGCCGCACACATTTGTACCTTTCTTGTGCCTACATGTCTATTTACACTAAGAACTCGTGCAACCATTTCTTTGGTTTTATTGGTGAGCCCTTTTGACGACCCATCCTGCATGTCATGTTGGTGAGTTCCTTGATGTACCATTAATCTGCTCATGCTCTCATCCCTTGGCATGAGCATGACATAATATACGAAGCAATCACATGTACGCAAACAAATAGGCAGTTGACCACAATAGTGGCAAGTAAGCTTGCCACCAAGTCTGTTGCAAAACTCATCCATGTAAGGTAATTTTAGCATGTTGCCATTGAAATGTGTTGTGTTTGACTTTCCAAAATTAACCAATTTGAGACAACTTTCATTGAGAATTTTAGAGCAATTGCACACTAACTTTTGCGACACGCTCCAAGAAATGCAATATTCAACGGTAGTTGTGAAGACTACCTTGTACTCAGCCTCACAACTAGAAGTGGCAACAATAGGTTGATTCTTGCTCAACTATGATATACATGAATTTCCAAGCATGAAACAAAAACCACTTGTGGACACTCACATGTCAAAACAACCAACCCAATCTGAGTCCAAAAAAGCATGTGTCTGGCGGTAATGATCCCCCTTGGGATTAAAAAAGCCAAGATGTAAAGTGCCACTCAAGTAGTGGAAAATCCTCTTGGCAGCCTACCAATGCTTAGACCCTGGCTATGCATAAATCTGCTGACCTGTGAGACTACAAACTGAATATCCGGCCTCGAGTTGCATACATAAATGAGACTTCCAACAACAGTTTGGTAAAGAGTGACATCTGCAGGATCACCAACATCATGAAGACTCAATTTCAAACATGTTTCCATGGGAGTGGCAATAGGTTTGCAATCCTCAAGTCCAAACTTACATAGAAATGTCCCTATATAACTTTTCTGACACAATGAAATACCACCATCACACTGCTTAAATTGTATACCGAACTAATGATGCAACAACCCCAAATCTTTCATCTTGAAAGTAACAATTCAGCAATATGTCTCTCATTTGGTCTAGTGATCAGCAAATCATCCACATAAGAACCACAATTAGAAGTACATCACCCTCATGCTTTACATACAATGTGCTTTCTGTTAGACTATTATGGAAGCCTAGTTTGACCAAATGAGTGTCAGCCTTCTCATACCAAGCACGAGGAGATTGCTTCAACCCATACAAAGCTTTCTTACATTTGCACACTTTATCTTCTTGTCCTTTCTTGACAAAACCGTGAGGCTGCGTTACATAAACTTCCTCAAATATGTCACCATTCAAGAAAGCAGTAACAATGTCGGATTGATGTACATCCCAACCAAAATGGAGCACTTAGTGTTGTCTCGTGCAGCCATTCCTTTCCATCTTTCTCGGGTTTTTTTTAGTTTTGATTAGATCTGTTAGTACTGCAAGGTGCAACTTTGTGCAGGTTCTGTTAAATCTGTTTAAGCTCTATAATGTGAAGGTTTGAGCATGTCAGTTAGTGTTAGTAGCTCTATAATGTGCAGGTTTTCTGCAGTGGGCAGTGAGCAGGCTGTTAGTTTTGTTAGTGTTGCAGTATGCAGTGTTGATTAGTTCTACTGGGCGTGTTAATTAGTGTTGCAGTGTGCAGTGTAGCTAAATCTGACAGAGCTGCAAGGTGCAACTGCGCGCGTTAGGCAAGCTCTGTGCGCGTGAGCTCGGCGCCCATGCAGCACAACCTTATCCACAAAAAGTTTTCTTGGAAAAAAATTAAAAAAATAAACAAATCATAATATAAAAACACTCAAAAAATTTAAAATCAAAAAGAAAAGAAAAAAAGAAAAAGCTTATATTAAATGAATGGATCGGGATCGTTCCCCAAGCCCAAGCCTCAGTCCTCAGTCTTATGATATAGTATAGACACTACTATATATATAGACTACCCTCTCAAGAGGAAGGGAGGGCATGTGGGAGAAGTCCTTTAAGTCCTCCACCCTTCCCACTTACTAATTTTAGTCTTCTTCTCAACTAGAAAAAAAATTGTTTTTAGGATTTTGAGGGCCTTAAGTAACCAAATTGGGGGTTGTAAAGCACGGCACATCCCTCTAACCAAGACGCTTGTTTTGAGCTATCATATGTCCTAATCCATGGCTTGGTAAAAAAAGGACCAAAAAAACAAAAAAATTAAGAGTAAATTTTGGTTGCAAAACACCCAAAAAACTAGGTGATCGACCTTCACGGGCACTCACCAACACTTCTAGAGTGTTGAAGTCACACGCACCTACGCTTTGGTCGTGTGCTAGAGGACGATCATATAGAGAGTGTCTCCGTTTATGGGGGTACCCATTATTCCTCCACATTAAGCTCTATGCCCTCAGCGGGAACTCAAGGTAGTACCACTCAGGACCCACATATTTGCATCTAGTGACTCTTCCTCTGACTACGACGTCATGGAAGGTTACCCACTTGATGTCCAATCCGGATAGCTCAAGCAAATACATGCATGCCATGGGTCCATGGTCCAGGCCTAGCGTGTTTAGCCGCTTGAAAGAGACTTTTAGTAGAGCCACTTGCTCCAAACATGGAGCTAGCGATGTAAATGAAGGGGGTGGAAAGTAAATTTACCATTCATGACCAATGTAGAGCCCATGCTCCTGGAGAGTGTATATGTGAATACTCCATTCATTGCACTCCCTGACTCTTCAGAGCTATTCCCCTCCGAGGTTATATTACCTGATGGTAGAAGCCTTGCCGGAGTGCAAGAGGTTGAGTGATATATCCTCGCAGCTAGGGAAAAGGAAATCAAAAGCTTACGCAAGGTAGAGCAACAGAGAGAGCTAAAGGTAAAGGCCCCTATGTCAACATACATGCTAGTCGAGCAATCGAGTGCTCCTGAATTAGCAACCTCTAAGGGTCAAACCATAGAGAGTCACATTGCATCTAGTTCAATGGACACCCCTAGCACCTCAATCCTAGATGGAGTCTTTCTAAATAAAAATTGGGAGTATGAACTACAAAAGGAGACTTTAACTGACCTATACACAGGTCACACCTATCATGTGGGTTGGTTAGATGTCCTACAATCCACATCGTGTGCTACTAGCGTAGAGGAGCAACAACAAAGAGTTTGTGATGTCATCCATAGGGTTATTGAGTTGGAGAGGCAGAACAGAGGGATCCACATGCCTTTAACGGGTTTCATGAGATTCTTGGATATAGGGAAGACTAAGCAACCAACTTATCACAAATGGAGACTCCCTCAATAAGCCCGATGGATCCTCGTCAGGGGTCTCAATACAGTTTGCGCCCACAAACAATAACTTTACCTTTCCAAGTTTAGCTCATCTTTCTCTTGATGAGACCATGGCTACAATGCCTACCCCAGTGATGGGCATGACAAAAAACACGGCATGGGCCTCATCTATTAGTAAAGCACTGCTACATGGTGGTCCAATGCCTACAACAGTACCTACAAGTGTGTATCAATCATATGCACCTATGGGCCCTCGTGCTCATGTAGCTCCTACCCCTCCCATTTTTTCAACAGCTTATGCTCCACGACCTCAACATCCAAGCCCTTATTTCAATGAGACCATATAGCTAGCGTTAGCATGTCACATCCCACATGTGTTATGCCCAGGGCGACACGTATGAAATTTGGCCGCCACATGGCACAACATCATACCTAGCTTGGGACCCGAGGATCGCCCGTATGCCTAACCGGATGCCAACCCCCATTCCACATGCAGTCCCAAGAGCGCATGTCCCCACTATACCTGCTCACTTGGGTGACTTAGCAACATTTGCTCAAGCTATTGGTCGATCTATTGTTGAAAACATACATAACACGCCTGATAGAGAGCCTAGAAGTAAGGCAGTACAAATAGCCAAGCTCACACAAAAATTTAGTAGAGACGGGGATGTGAGAAATCATATCAAAGTATTTGAACAAATATGTGATTCCCTAGGAGAACACAATGAGCTGCATAAGAGTAATGCTTTAAGCTTGACCTTGAGTGGAAAGGTTGGGGATTGGTATGGGACCTTAAGGGTGGAAGAGCAAACGACTTACCCTATTCTTAGGAGACTGCTCTTAAAAGAGTACATATGAGAGGGAGTGCTTTGATGTGTATCCTCTCAACTCCAAATAGCCCAACGAGAGGAATGAGATTCCGTGAGAGACTTTATTAGTCGCTTGAAGCATTTGAGTTCTCGTTGTAATCCAAATGAGCGCTTCACTAATAACCAATTTCTCTATAGATTCATTAGGGGACTACGACATGAGGATTGCCATACTATAAGGAGACGACAAAAATGAGAGCTAGCTCAACAACAAAAGGAAGCGGAAGAAAAATCACAGTCCACAGAACAACAAGACCCCACAGATTTACATCCTACACCTAAGCATTTCAAATCCTACACCATGGAGGAGTGTAAGGTTGTGTACACAAAGGCCCAGAGAACACCTATCGATGGAAGTAATGGAGTCTATGATGGTCTGGTGATAATTAAGGAAATAGAGTTAGCAGACCCAGGTGAGGAGTCCAAACCTATTTTCATTGCCCAAGGTCTGACAGAGACTGAGGAATATGTACTTAAGGAGCTTCTCAAGGAATTCAAGGATATATTTGCTTGGACATATCATGATATGAAAGGTGTTCCACCTTCCGTGGTGCAACACACAATTCCCATGAATAGCATGGCTAAACCAGTCTAGCAACGACCCTACCCAATGAATCCCAAGTATGCAACGATTGTTCAAGAAGAGATTGAAAAGCTTGTCAAATGCGGATTCATATACCCTATTGAGCACTCGGAAGGGGTGTCTTTAATAGTTATTGTGCCAAAAAAGAATAGGAAACTCAGAGTGTGCGTGGATCTCAAGAAGGTCAATGCTACCACTAGGAGAGACCATTACCCCTTGCCATATTCAAAATAGGTGCTTAAAAGAGTTGCAGGGAAGGAAGCTTATAGCTTTTTAGGTGGGTACTCTGGCTACATTCAAATCACAATTACACTAGAGGAACAAGCTAAAACTGCTTTTATAACTGAATTTGGAGTGTTCGCATTTTGTGCTATTGCTTTTGGCTTAACCAATGCCCCTGTAACCTTCCAAAGATTGATAAACAATGCTTTTAGGGAATATTTGAGGGAGTTTTGCGAAGCTTTCTTAGATGACCTTTGTGTTTATTCTTCTTTGAAAGAACATCTATCATGTTTACGAAAAGTGTTTAAAAAGTGCAGATTGTATCGCATCTCATTAAACCCTTTCAAATGTTGATTTTGGGTTAACATGGAGTCATTGTAGGGCATATAGTGTCCAAAAATGAGATTTCCACACATGAGAGAAAAATTAAAGCCATTTCCAATTCTCCACCACCTACAAACTATAAAGGAGTTCAAAGGTTCATGGGCCATGTTGGTTATTACTGGAGGTTTATTTTAAACTTTGTTGAGATAGCTCGCCCATTGTACAAGCTTCTTATTGAGTTCCACTGGATCACAGAGTGTGACCATGCTTATGAGTAATTAAAAAAGGCCTTGACAAGTGCTCCCATCCTATGAGTGCCCGACTGGAACGTAAATTTTTCATGTGCATATTGATGCAACAAACTCTGTTATTGGATGTGTTATAGCTCAACCAGGAGAACATAAATTGGACTACCCCATTAGTTTTGCAAGGCATCGATTTAATGATGATGAGAGGAACTACACCACTACAGAGCAGGAAGGTTTAGCTATGATTTACACAGTAAAGAAATTTTTCTACTACCTTCTTGCCAACAAGTTTGTTTTCTATGTGGATAATCAAGCATTGTTGTATCTACTAAATAAACCTTGTTCCATGAAAAGAATTACATGATGGTTGTTAATTCTTCTTGAGTTTGATTTTACCGTTGTGGTGAGACTCGGTAAAAGACGTCATGGCAGATCATTTGTCTCGCATACCCAATGGTGAAGCCCCTACTAGAATCGATGATGAATTGCTCGATACTTCCATGTTCCTAGTCGAGACCATGCCTGAATAGAGTGAGAAGATTGTGAAATTTTTAGTTAATGGTTTTCCACCCATAGAGCTTCGTAAGGATATAGCTCAAAAACTATTAAAGAATGTGAACCTTATTCTCTAATTGAAGGAAATCTCTACAAGATAGGGAAGGACGATATTCTTAGATGTTGTGCTCGTGAGGATGAGTATTTATACATACTACAAGAAGCCCAAATGGGTATAGCCGGAGGATATTTTTCAGGGGAGCTAACTGCTAGCAAGGTGTTGCAATCAGGCTATTGGTGGCCTACCTTATTCAAGGATGCATCACTTTTTGCAAAAGGGTTTGATGAATGCCAATGTTACAAGATCACACAACAAAAGGATAAGATGCCCTTACATCTTATTAAAGTGACTCAAACATTTGAAAAATGGGGTTTAGACTTTGTAGGCCCAATTAGTCCAACAGCTCATAACAATCAATCTCGATATATTATTGTTGCCACTGACTATGTGACAAAGTGGGTGGAATCCAAGGCGAACGCAAGGTTGATGCAAGGTCAACTGCTAAGTTTCTCTTTGAGAACATTATTACACGATTTGGTTATCCCTTTGAGATTGTGAGTGACATTGGTACTCATTTTATAAATGGAGTGATAAAGGAACTCACGACAAACTTCATGATCGCCCACCATAAGTCTACACCTTATTATCCACAAGCAAATGGCCAAGCTGAGAGTACTAAGAAGACTTTAATTACTATCTCGACCAAAATAGTGGAAGCTCATTGCACATATTGGGGTTTGAAGCTGACATCAGCTCTATGGGCTTATTGTACTGCTTACAAATTGACTATTAATTGTACACCATTCAAGATGGTATATGGCCAAGAAACAGTTATGTCATGGGAGTTTGTAATTCCTAGTCTGATGGTAGCTTCATAAGAAGGTTGGGATGGTAACCCTTTAGTTAAGCGTTTATATGTCCTTGAGAGGTTAGACAAAGAAAAACAATTAGCAATGCAAAATGCTCTTGTGGAGAAAGAAATGGTTTGACCGTCATTTAAAGAACAAGGATATCAAGGTTGGGGATAAATTCCTTATGTATGGAGTGCGTAACAAGAAGAAAAAGTTGAAATATGCGAGAAAAGGACCATATAGAGTATGCGAAATCACCCCACAAGGTACCATTTGTGTGGAAACTCTTGATGGAGTTGAAACAAGTGGATTCCTCAATGGGAGTAAATTTAAAAGATACTACGATCTTTTAAGCCAAGAGGAGCTACATGCCATCCATCAAAAAAAGGCAGCCAAGGCACAAGCAAAATTGAAAAAGATACAGGCTCAAGCTGACGCTAAGGAGCAACAGCAACGTATTAGACGCCAACGAGAGGCCAACCTTGGAGTTACACATGCATTTCAAGTTGAAACAGAGGATGATTGGTTGGACTCTGACACACATCTACAATACCCTATTGAGTTCAATAGCGCCTATGGGAAAGTGCTATATAACGCCATGTTAGACATAGGTGCTAAAGATAATCTACTATCATATGGAGTGTGCTGTTAGTTAGGAAATCCATCTCTATTTGAGAGTACTATCCAAGTCAAGGGTATCAACAAGAAAAAAACTATTGTTTTTGGAACCTGGCACACTTCTATCAGTTATGACAACGAGGTCGTAGCTCAAGACTTTTTGGTCATGCCTACTAGAACTATGGAAGGCAATATAAACCTAGTACACAAGTGGATAATGGCGACCAAATGCACTATTGATTGGGGGATTGGGAATGTCACAACACAAAAACTAACTCTTAGCCCTGTCACTCAAGCGATAGTCCCTGAGATATTACCTCCTAAGGAAATACAACCTAAAACATTGTATGTCCAAGAGGCATTTGTACCTATAGCCCAACCCTCTAGAGCTTCAACTTCTATAGTTGAAACAAAGCCTGAAACACACAAGAATCATCGTAATATAACAAAGAAACCATATGAATGGGTCCCTAAAGATTCTTTAGCGATCATTTTTTATGTTAAAAAAATAGAAGCATTGTAAGAAACGTCCCACTCGCTCCAAGAAATGTAAGAAAACATTGCATTGGATTTGTAAGCGACTATTGGAAGTCCAAGGTTACTATGAAGGGATCGATCAAATTTGGATGTCTAAACATAAATTATAAATTATGTTTTTGCATGTCATCTATAGACCCATGTGAGTCAAATGTTATAATGATAAAGCCGATTGAAGACAGTGGAAAGGGAAAGATTATAGAATACTATACACCTGATCCGGAGCTAGTTTGGATACCCAAGCGAGAACTTGTATCGCTCGGCTCAAACATAGAAAAAACAAATGAAGCTTCTTGCTCTTCATGTAGTTCTTCTACAGAAACACAAACTTCTTCACAACTTCCATCTACCACAAAAAATGTACAGAAAAACAAGGAAAGAATAGCACCTCCCGTTGTAAATTAATCACCTAAAACAACATTTCAAGTAAAATCATGGGACAGTGTCTTACCACCCTTGCAACTAGATGACACGCTTAGGGTGGGGAAAAACTATTGGTCAAAGTCTTCACCCAGTACAACTTGGAATAATTGGTTTCAAAAGGTGACGAGATCGTTCCAAAAGGTATGATCTGCCCAAGGAAGGGAGGAGTGTTTGCTGACATCCATCATTCACTTACTCCCTCTTAACCTTCCTCTCTGACCTCTCAATCTTCCAATTTTAGAAAATGTATATATATAGCCCTATACTCAAGAAAACAAAAATAAAAAAGTAAAAGAGAAAGAGCCACCAAACAAAAAGCAAGAAAATTACAAATTCTAGTACATGACCCCAAAATCATAATAACACATTATGCACAAGGACGCAACCTTTTGACATGACCTTTATAATATTTTCACACTAACCAAAATCTATCTATGTATTCAGATATGGCTAGTACGCTAGAGTCATCCACTTCTACCTTGGGTGAGAGGTACCCTCTTTACTTTTCACGAGTGTTTCACATAATCTACCCGCTGCTTGCATGTGAATGGGATTTGGTAGATACACTAGTGTGTGAGTAAAATTTTGAGGAACTAGAATGGCTGATACGTCTCTTGACCATGATTGATCCCTACTTAGTAGAGAACATCTCTCCAATTGCACAATCTTACCCTTTTGAGCAAGATGACTATACACGCCTAGTGACATTCTTAGTGAATAAATGTGCATCTAATGATGAGAAAGATTTACATGATTACACGGATGGCGCATATGGTCTCACTGATAATGACTTTATTTTTCATGACGATGACGAGGATTGGGGTTTAGACTTAGGGCTACCCGCCCATCTATACAATATCCTATTCCCTTGACCCTCTAGGGGGGTGCAAATACTTAGGTTAGGGTTCTTTATGTTGTTTTGATTGTGTTCAAAAAAGGTTGGTGCCTCTTCCCACTGATGTGCCTCCTAGAGGTATTCCTTGTGTTTTCTAGTGTGTACAAGGACGCATTGCAGTAGTTGCGATTTTGAACTTCAAGCAATCTTTGTCTAGTTTACGCTTTGAATCGAGCGCGCTCATCAACACGAAAAGGTGTTTCTTGTCCATTATCATTGCTTCTTTTATTTTTTAGCATCCATGTTTGTCTTCTTTAATTGTGATTGGTAGCACAATAATTAGCACATTTGCTTAGTACTAAACATTAGATTCAATATAATTTTATGTCATAGTCTCTTGTTTAACTTTATGAACTGAGAAATCTGACTAAGCTAGTTTGACCAAGATAGACATTAGAGATCTTCTCTTAACCATGAGAAATGCCTTCCTAATTGTCAATGGTTACTTTAGGTTCTTAATCCAATATTATGAAGCATTGTGTGAAATGTACTAGTGCTTTCTAGTGAGTTTAATCTCTCTTGACCTTTAGCTTAAGTATTATAAAGGGAGTTTACTATTGTGATGAGCTTGGGGAGGGTAACAGTGTCAAGATGAACCCTCAAAGTTACAAAATTGAAATGCAATGAAAAACAAACAAATAAAAAAACAAAAGTGCCAAAAATGTAAAATTTTAAGCTGGAAGAAAAATCCCAACTTGATTTCGTACTTCACTCACATATATTGCCTATGGTACTAGAACCCTAGAGGTTCCTAGTGTGGGCGCTTTTCCTTGAAAAGCAAGAAGTCCAAGGCATACAAAATAAGCACACATGTCAAAAATTGAATCAATGTGGAAAACACTTTGGGGGTCAAACAAAGGGAATAATTCAGGCGATAATTTCATATGGAATTTCTTTTATCGTAGCTTAACTAGAAGGTCTTTTAGGTATAGCCTCTAGTCAGCCCTCAGACATGAAATACTTTACTCTCACGATTAAACAACTGAATTGACTAGAGAGAATTGAGAAGCTTACCCATAGTATTAATAGTTGACCTCTAGTGCCTTTCGACTGTTAAATTAGCGACCCTAGACTTGTTTATTTTTTGACATTTACAAGTGCTTATGCGTTTGATTCTATTACTATTTAATGTTTACTGCTAAAAAATTGTTTAGTATTTTCTTATCAATCAATCTGTGTGCCTATTCACTACATATGCTTTTAATTATATGTGTTCTATCAGAATGCAATTAGTGTGCCATTTTTGGTTGATTTTGTAGTGTTTGAAGAAAGCTAAATCCATTCAATCTCATAGGCTAACGTAAACGAAGACTTCCCCCCTTCCTTGGGTAGGTCATATTGTTTGAAATGTGCTCGTCACCCTTTGAAACCAATTGTTCCAAGTTGTTATGGGTGAAGGCTTTAACCAATAGTTTTCGATCGCCCTATGCATTTCATCTAGTTGCAAGGGTGGTAAGGTACTCTCCCATGATTTTATTTGCAACATTGTTGTAGGTGAACTTACAACGGGAGGTGCAAACTCTTTCTTGCTTGTATGGATATGTACAATGGTAGGTGGAGGTTGTGTTGAAGCTTCTATTTTCGTATAGGAACTACACGAAGAGCAAGAAGCTTCATTTGATTTTGTTGTTCCTGAGCTAGGTGGAACAAATCGTTCTTTCTTCGGTACCCAAACTAGCCCTGGAGCAGATGTGTAGCATTCCTTGATTTTTTCCTTTCCGCGATCTTCAATTTGTTTTGGAGCCACAGGATTGAGCTCACATGGGCCCAGTGACAAGTGAGAGCACAATTTACGTTTTGGTACCTAGATTTGCTCATTTCTGTTATAGTAGCCTTGGACTTCCAATAGTTTTTTAGGAATCCAACACAACGTTTCTTTACATTTCTTGGGCGAATGGGACGTCTCTTACCAGGCTCTTGTCTTTTAGCACTGGCTATGGTCGCTAAAGAAGCTTTAAGGACCCATTTGTATGTTTTCTTTGTTATATTGAAATGGGTCTTGTGTGTCTCAAGCTTTATTTCAACTACATCAGTTGAAGCTCTAGAGAGTTGGGCTATGGGGACATATAATTCAACATCTTGGACATGCAATGTTTTGAGTTTTATTTCCTTAAGAGGCAATATCTCAGGGACTTTGGCTTGAGTGGCAGGGCTAAGAGTTGGTTTCTATGTTGTGAACCCCCTGTCCCCCAATCAATAGTGCATTTGGTGGCTATCATCCACATGCGTCCTAGGTTTATATTACCCTCCATAGTTCCAATAAGCATGACCAAAAAGTCTTGAGCTACAACCCCATTGTCATAACTCACAGAAGTGTGTCAGATTCCAAAAACCGTAGTTTTTTTCTTGTTGACACCCTTGACTTGGATAATACTCTCAGATAGAGGTGGCTTCCCTAACTGACACCACACCCCATATGATAGCAGATTATATTTAGCACCCGTGTCCAATAAGGTGTTATATAGCACTTTTCCATAGGTGCTGTTTAGCTCAATAGGGTATCGTAAAGGTGTGTCAGAGTCCAACCAATCCTCGTCGATTTCAACGTGGAATGCATGTCTGACTCCAAGGTTAGCCTCTCGTTTTCGTCTTATGTGTTGTTGTCGCTCCTTAGCCTCAGCTTGAGCTTGTACCTTCTTCAATTCTGTTTGTGTCTTGGCTGCCTTTTTTGTATGGATGGCACGTAGCTCCTCTTGGCTTAAAGGATCATAGTATCTTTTAAATTTGCTCCCATTGAGGAATCCAATGGTTTCAACTCCATCAAGAATCTCCACACGAATGGTTCCTTGTGGGGTGATCTCACATACTCTATATGGTCCTTTTCCCACATATTTCAACTTTTTCTTTTCGTTACGCACTCCATACAAAAGGACTTTATCACCAACATTGATATCTTTGCTCTTTAGATGACGGTCAAACCATTTCTTCCTCCTATCTTTCTCCACAAGTGCATTTTACACAGCTAATTGCCTCTCTTCATCTAGCCTTTCAAGGATATATAGTCGCTCAACTAACGGGTTACCATCCCAACCTTCTTGAGAAGCTACTCAAAGACTAGGAACGACAACTCCCATGGCATAACCGCTTCTTGGCCATACACCATCTTAAACGATGTGCAATTAATGGAAACTTTGTACGCAGTACGATAAGCCCATAGAGCTGATGTAAGCTTTAAATCCCAATCTGTGCGATGAGCTTCCACCCTTTTGGTCAAGATAGAGATTAAGGTCTCGGTGGTGCTCTCAGCTTGGCCATTTGCTTGTGGATAATAAAGTGTGGACTTATGGTGAGCTAGCATAAAGTTGGTAGGGAGTTCTTTTATTACTCCATTTATAAAATGAGTACCATTGTCACTCACAATCTCAAAGGGACAACAATAATGTTCTCAAAGAGAAACTTGGCAGTTGACCTCACATCGGCCTTACGTGTCGCCCTGGCTTCCGCCCACTTTGTCACATAGTCAGTGGCAACGATAATATATCGAAATTGAGTGCTACGAGCTGCCGGACTAATTGGGCCTACAAAGTCCAAACCCCATTTTTCAAATGGTTGAGTCACTTTAACAGGATGTAAGGGCATCCTATCCTTTCGTTGTGTGATCTTGTAACGTTGGCATTCATCACATCCTTTTGCAAAAAGTGATGCATCTTTGAATAAGGTAGGCCACCAATAGCCTGATTGCAACACCTTTCTAGCTGTTAGTTACCCTGAGAAATGTCCTCCGGCTATACCCATGTGGGCTTCTTGAAGTATGTATCCTCACGAGCACAACGTCTAAGATTATCATCCTTCCCTAGCTTGTAGAGAGTTCCTGCAATGAGAGACTAAGGTTCACATTCTTTTAACAGTTTTTGAGCTATGTCTTTACGAAGCTCTTTGGGTGGAAAACCATTAACTAGAAAGTTCACAATCTTCTCACTCCATTCAGGTATGGTTTTGACTAGGAAAAGAGAAGTATCGAGCAACTCATCATCGACTCCAGTAGGGGCTTCACCATTGGGTATGCGAGACAAATGATCCGCCATGACATGTCTTTTACCAGGTATCACCACAACGGTAAAATCAAACTCAAGGAAAATTAACAACCATCGTGTAATTATTCCCGTGGAACAAGGTTTATTTACTAGATACAACAAGGCTTGATGATCAACATAGAAAACAAACTTGTTGGCCAGAAGGTAGTAGCGAAATTTCTACACTGCATAAATCATACCTAAACCTTCTCGCTCTGTAGTGGTGTAGTTTCTCTCGGCATCATTCAATTGATGACTTTCAAAGTTAATGGGGTAGTCCAGTTTATGTTCTCCTGGTTGAGCTAGAACACACCCAATAGCAAAGTTCGATGCATCAATATGCACATGGAAAATTACATTTCAATCGGGCACTTGTAGAATAGGAGCGCTAGTCAAGGTCTTTTTCAATGACTGCTCACACTCTGCAGTCCATTGGAACTCAATAAGAAGCTTGTACAAAGGACGAGCTATCTCAGTAAAGTTTAAAATAAACCGTCGGTAATAACCAACATGGCCCATGAATGTTTGAACTCCTTTATAATTTGTAGGTGGTGGCAATTCAGCAATGGCTTTAATTTTGCTCTCATCTGTGGAAATTCCATTTTTGGACACTATATGCCCTAAAATGACCTCCTATGCTCTAAAAGCAGTGTTTATTAATCTTTGAAAGGTAGCAGGTGCATTGGTTAAGCATAAAGCCATAACACAAAATGCGAACACTCCAAATTCCATTATAAAGGCTGTTTTAGCTTGGTCCTCCAGCGCAATTGTGATTTGATTGTAGCTAGAGTACCCATCTAAAAAGCTATAAGCTTTCTTCCCTGCAACTCTTTCAAGCACATGTTCTGAATATAGCGTAAATTGTTTTTTCTTCCATCCTTAGGGTTCTATACCAATCCCCTGCCTTCCCACTTAAGGTTAGGCTTAACACTAGGTTGGTAATGGGACACTTTTATGTCCTGTTAAGTGACCATTTTCCTTGAATTATGTCAAGAGTTTCAAAATGGATTTTGAGGTGCTATCTATCTAGAAAGTTGTCTCATGAGCTGAAAAAAACTCGACATTTTTTTGGAATATCAATTCCATCTTTAACCTTGTCCTTGCACAACATTTCACAACCTAAACTGTGTGAAAAAACGGGTCCTGTTTTTGGCTTTTTTCAACTTTTTGCAACTATACCACTCTAGAATTCATGTTTGTGAGGTCTATAATGCTAGAGAACTATCTTTAGTAGTCCTCAACATGTCCTGATGCTTCTAGGGAGAAATAAATGTTAAAGTTGTAAGTTATGACCAAATTACAAAAATTGTCAAATCCTGTTTTTTAGCCAATTTTAGCTCTTCTATGATTTTTTTGGTGGCTTTCATGATATCCAAATGCATTTTTGATTTTCTATGTCGCATATTGTAACATAAAGCTAATATTCCTTGAGTTTTGGGGCACCTAATACCCTATTTTGCATAGTAGACAACAATGGTTGATTTTTTCAATTATAGAAGAAAACAAAACATTCTAGTATATCAAGTATAGCTTTTTCAATATTTCTAGTTTCTTGTGACAACTACATGCATTTTGTAGGTAGTAACCATATCTAGTCATAAGGATCAAATTTGGCTAGATATTGAATAGTTTCTATGGGATTCTACAACTCATAATGTTGAACCCAGTTTTTTCATGTTTGTTGTATTTAGCACTTCATTTTTGTCCCCAAGATTCCCCTTGGTAAGAGATATATTATTCTTTTGACATGCTCCATGGCTCCTTATGAGCCTAAAGGACAATAGGGAACTAAGAAAAGATGCATATATTATTTGTATTGAGCGTGGCTATAGAAACTTTGATGATAGGTTTGCAGAATGGTAAAAATTCAACTTTTTTGTACCTATTTCTTTTGGCAAAACAAAAATAGTGAGTGAGAAGCAATCACATGTTCTCATCACCAACCCATTGAAGTTAACTAGGGATTTTATCTCAAGTCCTACAAAAATCCCTAATCTTATTTTTATGCAACAAAACGTAAGAAATGACTGTTTTGATGAAAATGTACTGGTCCATCAACTTTGGAGGCTTGGTGTGACCAAAATATGAGAAATTTTACAAGTTTCTTATTTTTTCCATGTGTAGTAGTCCTTGAACTATAACCTCATGAAAGGATTTTACAAAATGAGTGGATCTACTATGGTTTTGGAGGTTTTTTTCAAAACCCTGAAAGGACACTTTTATGTCCTGTTAGGTTACCAACCTAGTGTTAAAGCATTACTCTTATGCAGGTCATTGTGTTCTCCTAGAGAATCGCATATTTGTTCAAACACTTCGATATGCTTTCTCACATCCCCGTCTCCACTAAATTTTTGTGTGAGCTTGGCTATTTGTACTGCCTTACTTCTAGGCTCTCTATCAGGCGTGTTACGCATATTCTCAGCAATAGATCGACCGATAGCTTGAGAGAATGTTGTCAAGTCACCTAAGTGAGCAGGCACCGTGGGTGAAGCCGCTCCAGAGACTACATGTGGAGTAGGTATTGGCATTGGGTTGGCGCGTAGGAAGCCCTTGGGTTCCACGTTGGGTACGATGTTGTGCCATCTAGTGGCCCAAAGTTCATATGTGTGGCCCTAGGCATAGCAAACGTCGGATGTGACATGCTAATGGTAGCCATTATGGTCCCATGGAAATAAGAACTTGGGTGTTGTGGTTGGGGAGTATAAGTTGTTGAAACAATGGGAGGGGTAGGAACTACATGAGTACAAGGATCCATGGGTGTATACGATTGGTACACACTTGTAGGTACTGTTGCAGGCATTGAGCTACCATGTAGCGGTGCTTTACTAACAAATGAGGTCCATGGCGTGTTTCTCGGCATGCCCATCATTGGGGTAGCCATGATAGCCGTGGTGTCATCAAGGGAAAGATGAGCTAGACTTGGAAAGGTAAAGCTATCACCTATGGGCTCCGATTGCACCGAGACCCCTGGCAAAACAACACATGGGGGATCCATCGGACTTACCGAGGGAGTCTCCATTTGCGATAAGGTTGGTTGTTTAGACTTTCCTGTATCCAAGAATCTCATGAGACCCGTTGAAGGCATGTTGATTCCCTTGTTCTGTCTCTCTAACTCAATGACCGTATGGATGACCTCACAAACTCTTTGTTGTTGATCCTCCACACTAGTAGCACCCATTGTGGATTGTAGGACATCTAACCAACCCATGTGATAGGTGTGACCTGTGTATAGGTCGATTAGAGTTTTTGTTTGTAGTTCGTACTCCCAGTTCTCATTTAAGAACGCTCCATCTAAGATTGAGGTGCTAGGGGTGTCCTTTGAGCTAGATGCAATGTTGCTTTCTAGGGGTTGGCCCTTAGCGGTTGCTAAGTCAGGAGCACTCGATTGCTCTCTTAGCAAGGATATTGACATAGGGGCTTTCACTTTTAACTCTCTTTGTTACTCCGCCTTGCGTAAGCTCTCGACTTCCTTTTCCCTAGCCGCAATGATACATCGCTCAACCTCTTGCACTTCGGCAAGGCTTCTACCATCGGGTAATATGACCTCGGAGGGGAATAGCTCTGAAGAGTTAGGAGGTGCAGTGAATAAAGTATTCACGTGCACATTCTCTAAGGGCATAGGGTCTACGTTGGTCATGAATGGAGAATTTACTTCCCCATCCCCCTCATTTACATCATTAGCTCCATGTTCGGAGCGAGTGGCTCTACTAAAGGTTTCCTTCAAGCGGCTAAGCACGCTCGGCCCGGACCGCGGGTCCATGGCATGCATGTATTTACTTGAGCTATCGGGATTAGGCATTGGGAAACCCTCCATGACGTCGTAGTCAGAGGAAGAGTCACTAGCCGCTATGTTTGGGTCTTGGTTTGTACTACCTTGGGTCCCCGCCGAGGGCCCGGAACCTAAGGTAGGTGGATATTGAGAACTCGCGTAAATTGAAATTCTCTCTAATTTCTCTGTCTCTAGCACACAACCAGAGCGTAGATGTGGCACCCTACAAGCGTCGGCGAATAACCTCGAATGTTAACTGCTTACTTTTTTAGGCGTCCGTTTTTACTCGTTTTTTTATGTTTTTTAATGTTTTTTAATGATCGGTTTTTTTATTAAAGTGTGTGATAGCTCAAAACAAGCATATCACTCAAAGAGTCGCGGTGTGCTTTACAGCACAACGTTTGGTCACCTGAAGCTTCGTTGGTCCTCAAAAAAGGCAATTTTTAGCTACGTGTGAAGCTAAAATGCGTAATTTTAAAGGGCGACTGAGGCCTGATCCTGAGCGTGAGCTTGGACTTGGGTTTGGGCGATATTCTCGATCCCAATCCTACCTTTAGATAAGGTCGCCGCGGTCTGTGCGCGAGCGCACACACACTCTACCTACCTACTTACAACTAATACACCTACTGTTACGCACTAACACACTTCATTAGCTCTCACAGATCTACTTCCTACTTATTGTACTTTACATTACACTGAACTAACAACCTTAATACTAACACCTTATCACAAAGAAAACACAGTACCTTTCAAAACTTCATTAACAAAGAAATACACAGTAGCAAAAACAAAATCCTTCTTCTCAACACACACATCTTCCTTCCCTACCTTTCCTACAATTGAAATTGCACCACAAAGAAGCACGGAGTGCTACTCAAGCTTAGTGTGTGGCATTCCCCGGCAGCGGCGCCAAAAACGTGCACGTCTGTTGCACGTGTCAATGTAAGGAACTTGCCGATACATTGTGTGCGAGCCGCAAATGGCTCCAAGCACGCAACTAGCCTATACTAGTAAGCTCAAAGATGGCGATGGTGTGTCAGATACACTGCTCTACGCTTGCTGTCGTGGAGGATTCCTTGCCGCGAAGAAGAAGGAGCCGCCGTTGTGCCGTGCTCAACCGCTTCGTCGCCGCCGTGCCATCGTGCCAATGCTCGATCTCACACACTCTCTCTCTCTCTCTCTCACGCATACACACACACAAGGAGATGAAGAAGAAGAAGATGGAGATGGAGCAAGAGCACTCTTCGATTGCACAAATGAGAGAATGAGTGAATTTGAGGTTTAGTTGACTTTTATATGAGCTCACCCCATTCACACTTGGGTGCCCATGCTTAGCTAACTAATCCCTTGAATGTTCCAGTTAGAGTGCACCTTTCATCGGCGATCACTCTTACCCTTTCCCTATTGGACCGACAAGCCCAGTACCTGACTCTACCAAAAAAATAATACGGCGTCCGTCTTAGGTGATAGGAATGTGCGTGAGGGTTAACACAAACTTTTTGATGTAGTACTCTTCCTTGTCTGAAGCACTACTAGTAGCCATAATTCAAGAGAATGTGACAAAAGACTTATGGAAAAAAATTTGGGAAAATTTTGACAAAGTTTCCTCTATAACAGGAGCAAAAGCTAAAGACAATATGCAACAAAATTATCGTGAGAACAACCAAATATGCAAAGAATGCATATGAGGGACTCCTGGGGAAAATGCAACAGAGTTTCCTTTGTTTGGAAATCAAACTCTCAAGAGAAAGTGGACCAAAAATAATGCATAAACCAACAAAGTATAATCACTGGGCATAGAGTGGCATGATTTGCTCAAATAAACTGTCGGATGACTGCCAACTCGGTGTCAAAGCACCTATACCCATCTATACATAACCTACGATGAGGTCAAAGCACCTATACTCGTCTATACATAACCTATGGCAAGGCCATGAAAAGGGATCTCCAACAACCTAATCCACCTCACACTGCGTAAGCTGCCCCCCAGTGCTCGGCTTCAAAAAACCTCACGCAACGACCCTCAAAAGAGGCTATGCACACTCAAAAAGCTATCCACAGTCTCGAAAAGGCCTCTGTCAAACTGAATCTCATAAATGGCCGAGTAATTGCCAAGGACAAGCCAAAAATGGCTCCACAACGTCGTACCGAAAGGCAGTATCCGTAACTCAACGTGCATGTAATGGTAATCGCTACTAGTGTAGCAGGATCGTGCACAAACAAGTGCCAAAAAGATGCAAGCAATCCATACTGGCCTCTCACGACGAGGAGTTAAAAACCGCTCTTAATAGAGCACAATAGCACCTCAAGTGCTCATGCATAAAACAACTCTGCTACAACATGAATCTGTCACAAATGGCCAACTAGGCCAAGCATGCAGCCACAGATGTCATACGTGTGCCAGAACTGGTATAATAGAAGCAAATCTATGAGAAAGAGGCAAATCTTTGTAGGCAGATGAGCTCTATGGACCTGTCTCTACCTCTACCTGCTGTAAGCAAATGCGGCTATGGCAAAACTTAGAGAAAGTCGATCTTTGAACCACATAAGACATACATCACTGTGTGATCCTGTATGTGTCAAGAATTTCTCATCGATGGCGATGGAAAAATCACTGAAGCCGAAGCCACAGCCGATGTCGAAAACTCCAAAGTCGATGCTGAAAACGAGAGATCCGATGCCAAGGATGCCAAAGCCGAGAAAGACGATGCCGATACTGAGAGAAAACCGGCTAAGAGATTTCTCTCTCTACTTTTGCTTTTCTTCCTGCTTGTCGATGCCAATCCTCTCTCTTTCGCTTGCCGATGCCGAAGGTGTGTGTGTGTGTGTGTAGGCGACACACACTCGTTGAATCTGAGTGTGTGTGTGTGTGTGTGTGGGCAACACACACACTTCCTCTTACTTGCTTAAACGGTATGCCCAAATAATGATGCAACAACCCCAAATCTTTCATCTTGAAAGTCGCATTCAAATCATCCTTAAATTCAACAATATGTCTCTCATTTGGTCCAGTGATCAGCAAATCATCTACATAAAGAACCACAATGAGAAGTACATCACCCTCACGCTTTACATACAATGTGCTTTCTGTTGGACTGTTACAAAAGCCTTGTTTGACCAAATGAGTGTCAGCTTTCTCATACCAAGCACGAGGAGATTGCTTCAACCCATACAAAGCCTTGTTACATTTGCACACTTTCTCTTGTCCTTTCTTGACAAAACCGCGAGGCTGTGTTACATAAACTTCCTCAAATATGTCACCATTCAAGAAAGCAGTAACAATGTTTGATTGATGTACATCCCAACCAAAATGAGGTACCAATGCACATAGAATATGCATAGTAGTCATACGACAAGTGGGATCAAAGGTCTCTTCATAATCTATGTTTTTTTGATGTGCATAACCCTTTGCAACAAGTCGAGCCTTATGGGGATCGATCTCACCATCCGGCTTGCGTTTCAACTTGTAAACCCACTTCGTACCAATGGCCTTTTTGCCAAGAGGCAAATCACATAAAGTCCATGTGTCATTTTCTATAACTGCATCATATTCTGATTGCATGGCAGCCATCCAATTTTCTGAATTCTGTGCTTCATCAAAAGACAGAGGCTCCTCAACATCATGTAAGCTAGACACAACCAAAGCATAACAATCTGATGCATAAGATGCATGGTAAGAGCCTGAACGAGTACGACTAGACAAAGGTACATCCAATTTACTATCACGCAAAGTGTGCACCAGCCATTTTGGCATACCTCTAGCCGGATCATTTTCGGCCCTTTCCTCATCAAGTACATCATGTACATCTGCATCAGTAATAGGCTGTTCTGTAACATTTTTAGAAACCCCCATAGGCTGTACATTTGTCTCAATTAGAACTTACATTCGTATTTCCACCACTGAAAAGAGGCAACAAAGTGTCATAAATGTCCTGTGAGCTTACATTACTGTCTCTAGTACATGACAGCAAGGGCTGAACAGAATCTTCCACAAACACTACATTTTGTGAAACCAGAATACGTTTTGTTTGCGGATGATACAACCTGTAACCTTTGCTTTCAGCACTATAACCAACAAAAATACATTTGACAGCCTTATCATCCAATTTTCTGCGTTGTGTTTGTGGCACCAAAGCATATGCCAAACAGCCAAAAACATGCATGTGCTCAATAGAAGGCTTTCTATCATGCCATGCTTCATATGGAGTAATAGACTGCAAAGCTTTCGTAGGACACCTGTTTAGTACATAAGTGGCACAGATGATGGCCTCAAGCCAGAAAGAATGCGGCAAAGCTTGACTTTTGACCATACATCGTGCCGTTTCCGTAAGTGACCTGTTTTTCCTCTCAACAATACCATTTTGTTGAGGTGTATAAGGCACTGTACATTGGTGTTTTATCCCACAACTAGCCAAAAATGCATTGAATTCATGAGACATATACTCCCCCCCTCGATCGGAACGGAGGGTGCCCATAGTACATTTCGAGACATTTTCAGCCAAAGCCAGCAATTGTTTGAAGCACATAAAAACTTCGGACTTCGCTTTAAGCGGAAATACCCATGCATGCCTGGAGTAATCATCAATGAAAGTCACGAAGTATAGGTAATTCCCCAAGGACGGAGTTTGCATGGGCCCACAAACATCACTATGCACAAGCTGCAACCTGATGTGGCCCTAACTGAACCATCCTTTGGAAACTTAGAATGTTGCATTTTACCAGAATATAGCCTTCACAAACATGTTTGATAGGTGCTTCAAGAGGCGGCAAAGAAGCAACCATATCAGATTTCTGCAAATGCAGCAAACTGGTTTAGATGACCAAAACATGCATGCCAAAGTTTTGCATCTAAAATAGCCCTTGAATCTGCAACAGCATTTGCAAAATTTTGTACACACTTTTCATACAAAGTGAGCTTATATAGCCCACGACACAAAAGGCCAAATGCAACAATTTCATCACCAAAACTGAGATCATGAAGTGTCCATCTGTCATCCACAAATTTGACTACAAGTCCAAGTCTAGCAAGTGCGGATACAGACAAGAGATTCTTCTTGATCCCAGATACATAAAGTGCATCAACAAGTGTGAAGGAACTGCCATTTGCAGCAGTGAGCACAATCTTTCCAACTCCATGAACCGGATAAGAGGCATTGTTGGCACAAGTGACTGAATTACCATGAGGGACAGACTTGAGAGAGGTAAATAATTCACGATGTGAGGTAATGTGCTTTGTAGCACCACTGTCAAAATACCACACATGCAAATCTGTAGATTGTAAGTGCACTTTGCGCTAAAAGCCCATTCAGCATCAAAATCAGCAACACAATCTCCTTTCGCAGAAGACTCAACAATGGCTGCTTTGTAGTGGAACCAACATTTGCAGTGGAACCACCCTCTTTCTTCTTAGCCTCTTTGGCCTTCAACGTAGGATACGACTTGATCAAGTGATCATTAGTTTCACAATCATGGCAACGCATTTTCTTTTTGCCCTTATCACCGGAATTTCTAAACGAATTGCTACTAGCAGAAGCATTAGGAACATAAATTTTTCCACTCGCAGCAGAACCATAAGAAGTGGTTGTATTGCTGTTACCACCCTTTCTTTGAGAAGCAATAAAAGCCTGTTCAACTGCACGCTGCCTAGTCCTGTTTTTTCTGGAAAGTGACTCTTGCAATAGCAATGTGCAAAACTGCATCAAACTTGACAACTTCAGGATTTCCTTGGGTCATCAGTCTCCAAGTACTAGCAAAAGTCTGGTATGAATCTGGTAAGGCATCAAGAACAGTCAGCTGCTCATTGATATCCTTGACACCAGCAAGGAAAGTGTCCATATCATCTTCCTCATGCATAATCTTCGACTCCAACTCTTTACGCAGCAAAGCAATTTTAGGCTCATTGTGACTTGCATAAAGACCTGCCAAAATATCCCAAGCCTGTTTTGCAGATTTTGCTGAATGGATGTGAGGAACAATGGTGCGCTTCACAAACAACGCAATCAATGCATGAGCCTGCGCATCCTTTACATCCCAACGAGCTTGTTCCGCAGTAGGCAAAACAACTCTAATAGCAGCAATCCTTGCAGCAAGACCTGCAACATCCTCAACATCACCTACATCCTCAGAACCAAGACATACATCAATGCCCTGCACAATATTCCAGACGCCCTTTGACACAAGAATGTGTTGCATCATATAAGCCCACATAGGGTAATTGTCCCCATCCAACCTGTCCTCAACAGCAAACATCTTGAAGACATCTGTGTTGTTGTCAGCCATGATAAATGTTGCACCTGATGTGAAAACTGCCCGAAAGTAGGAGAAACGGAGCGAGAACAACATGTGTTATATAGCACAAACCGTAGAAGACTGTAAGGCACTTGTTATGCAAAAAACGACACTGACAGAAATTTTGCACAAAATGACGAAATTGCTTGTGCAAACCTGCCTGTAGTGGAAACGGAGGCCGAAATGAGCCCGAATCAAAAATCTGAGCAGACTGAGCTCTACGAGATATCTCAAAATATTCGTCGACTTGCGAATGCTTGCCAAACCTCACTGTAATCGGAGAAAGTGAGCAGGCGTATGCTGGAGCAGCTGGCGACTAAGCCCGGGAGGACATAACCTACTCTGATACCAATTGTTGGAATTAGGGTTGCAGAGAAACACACACAGCTTGGAGAAGACGAAGGAAGCTCAAGGAACACAATAGAGAGTGTGTTACTTGGTGTGCAATTGAAAAGATTGATAGCCCTAGAGTGATGGGTGTATATACAATGCACGGGGGAAAAAACCTCCTAAAGAGGGAAAAAATGCCCCGGCGGTCCTAGTGTGTTCACACACATCACTACCATATGTAATTGGTAACAGTGGGCGTGTGCGTGCGAGTGTGGTGCGGATGTGATGAAGCTCTCGATGAGAAGATTATACTCACCGCTCCTTATTCTTCTATATGTCCAAAAGAATAAGTCAGTGGTTAGTGATGAGCGGCCGACCACTCGGCCTGAACCCTAACAATGACAACCTGTAGGGTGTCACCTCGCTAACTCTTGAAGCATGCGAGGAATCAAGATGCGATCGCGTGACTCATTGACTTGTCCACAAAATCATTAAAGGATTTCTTTTCCCCGATAAGCAACATGAATACCACTATACCATCACATGAATTTAACATAATCCAATAAAAATAATAATAATCAAATTGACTCCAAGAAATACTCACAAAATCTATGAGAATATCTTAGTGAGGGGTTTTGTGTAAAGAATGATCCTCCACCACATAAAACTCACCATTACCTTATCTTTGTGATAAGTATCTTCTATCTCTTCCAACCAATAAAAAATTGTGCATTTTAGAAAAAAATAACCTCTCTTTTTTCATTAGCAAAAAGGGGAGACATTACTAAGGTATCACCCCTTTGGGGCATGCAAAAAATGATCTCCATTGCGGGACTATTGAAGTAATCGGGGGAGTATTGGAGTAATTATAAGATCCTTCTCCACTCTATTGTGGAGAGGAAAGGGAGCAACACCTTCGTGATGCCATACATCTCATTGGTGTCCCCGATTATAAGAATGGCCAAGTGCAATTGGAAATAATTCCTGAAACTTATCACACCATTCTTATGGAAGAAAAACACCAAAAAAACGACTCCTTGGCAATGGAGGAAATGGGAATGAATAGCAAGACCCAAGAACGAAGGTGGCATTGGGATCATGGACCTTGTGCTACATGTAGAAGCCATGTGTGCCAAATTGGTTCTCTCGTTAACAAATAGAAGGCAAGAATGGGTGATCATGGCCTAGGACACGATCAACAAAGGAGAGCTTGTTTTGCAAGGAGGCACATGGAAGGAGGCTCAAGTGCATAATAAAATTTTGGGGCCTATCTGAGATTTCCTAATGCTGGGTGGCTGCATAGGGGCCTATCTGAGATTTCCTAAAGCTGGGTGGTTGCATAGGGGAACTAGCAGGAAAGTGCAACAAAGTAGCATCATCTTTGGAATGGAGAGAGACCTTCAGATCCTTTAGGTGCTCCATTCTGCATTAGTTCCCCTTGCTTTCCAAACTTGGAAGGGGCTCCTTGACCCCTTTTTGGAGAGAAGTTGCAGAAAAGGTAAGTAGCAAAGGGATCTCCAAACTTTTTCATCTTTGGGACGACAAAAACTTTGTTAGAAGGAAGTGGAGCAAGTAGTGATTCAACATAATTTGATTATCTACGAAAGGCTTTCGATCAATAGAGTCTTGGAAGGTTTGTCCTACAGTCCTATGCCAGTCACTAGGTCAGAGTTGGATTGGAAAGCGTGGCATTGGCCAAAAGACAAAGTGTTCACACTTCCCACGACCCAAGATGCCTATAAAAAGACGATATAAAAAGCGGATTGGCTCACTCTACTCGTCAAGACATGGAGAGAAGATTGGTTAGAAGAGCCTTGGCAAAAGCGTGTTAATCATCTGGGAGATTAAATGGCCAAACTCAATGAAGATGTTCACGTGGAAATGGGAACCATCCCAACTAGGAATAAGATTCACATAGACGGATTGGCTCTAACACTTGCTTTGGTTGAAGAATTGCTTTGGAGAATTCCATACATCTGTTCAAACATTGCCTTGTCATGCGGGGTCTGGCCGCAAGAATCTGCAAATGGGCTCAGAATACGTGGAAAATTATCTTTTAGACAAACGACCTGATCTTGTTAGGGAGCATATCACATAACAATATCATTTTGGTTTGCACCCAAATCACCAAATAATGTTATCTGAAACAGATATGTAAAGCTAGGAACCTTCACGTCTCTAAGGGTAAATATGCTGTGGCTCAACTCAATGATGTCGTGAGTGAGAGCCCTGAGCTCATGCATGTTATAGGATCTAGGAGAGGGGCAACCTATAATGCCGATGAATGGAAACATACACTTAGTTGCATAGCTCTCATCTGCTTGGAATTTGTACAATCCCCTCTGGATCAAGGCACATGCAGTGCTTGTTTTATGTGTTGGGGGGGGGGGGGGGGGGGGGGACTGGCACTTGGCGTATTTCTGTGTGAAAGCGCTCTCTACTTCACTACTCGTTAGTTTAGCGAAAGCTGCGCATCGATCGAGAGGCATGTCCATGGAAGCTCGCAAACGCAGAGGAGGAGTAGAGGGGGTTGTGCTAGATGCGTCCCTCTTTTATGCCACCAGCAGCAGTGCAATTACTCATCTAGAGAGGCTTCTGCATCGTCTCTCCTACTCCCACATACGCCTGGTAAGTTACCCTCTTCACGTTTGAATCAAGCTCTATGCTCTCCTTCCGCTGACATGCAAAATGTTTTCAGGGCATCCTCTTTCGCAAGGGTTACAATGACGAGTCTTGCGCAATTCAAAAGGTCAGTGATCATGCTTGAGCATGCATTCACGTGTAGGTGGGGCATCTTGTGATAAATGATTAATTGATTGGTTTGGGGGTGATCTTGAAGGCTCACTGCCGTCATCTGACTCCTCCTTCAAGACGAGAAGCTTCTCTATTGCCACTTAGACAAATTATTGATGGCATGACATCATGGAACACTGCATTGCTTGTGAGTTTCCCTAAAGGTGATATTTGCAGTTGAATATGGACGCAACAGCTGCCAGACACAAGCAACATGCCAGCTGAATATCTGCTGCACATTGAGGAGACATGTGCTTTGGCATTTGGTTTCTAGCCTTAGTTGATGATCGCTTCGTCTAAATTACATAGGTGCTCTGGGTGCATGCCATGAGAACCTTCGCCCAGAAGTAGGACTTGGCTTATGTTCAAGAGTGTGTGGGTGTATGTCTAGGTAGTAGGAAGGGGGTTTCCGCGCATAGGAACTAGGGTACAAGGGTGAGGGCAGTATGACCGCTTGGGAATGTCCAGTGGGGTTAAGGCTAGGCTACTTATGGGCCATCTATGATTGGGAGGTGAATTTTTATGAGTCTGAGATCGCACAATTTCTTTAGAGGGGTATTGAAGCTTGACTAATTTGTCTCTTGCACAAGAAACATCTAGTTTCTTCCAAGCACCAAATACTTTCTTTTGCAATTTTCAATCTTTACAGGGGTCTAGTCATTTATGGTTATGGAGGGAGAGGAAGAACTTGCATGAAACTCCACAAGATTGCCTCCAAACACATGAGCTTGAGAGGGGGCATTTTTATGTATTTCATTATTTGCACATGCCAGATATCACTCACTCTCTCTCTCTCTCTCTCTCTCTCTCTCTCTCTCTCTCTCTCTCTCTCTCTCTATCCTCTCTGTGGTGAATTTGTTGCCTTCTCAAGCTTTATTGCTTCGTTTAGAAAAGCTGTACTTAGAAGAAGCCTGTGTATGAAAATTTTTGAAAGTTGCCTCAAGGGAATATAATTGTTACACAGAGAGAAGTGGGTCAAGCTTTCACGTGCATTGAATTGGGGCGAGAGCTATCAAAGAGCCATTTTACACATACCTTTTCTAAAAACATTTTTAAGTTAATAATGTTTTGTTTTATCTAGTTTTGTTTCGTAGCAAACAAAGTGATTTAGTTTGTTCTGTTTGTTTGTTTTTGTTTTTCTTTTCTTTTCTTGGTTCCTTGCTTTTATAGTTTTATGAGTGCTTTATTCCCTCTCATAATTTGTGAGTTCAGACTATTCTGAACTTATGAAGGTATATATATAAGTTTTAGTGCCCAAGGCCTTTTTGTCACATGCACATCTAACCCTATGTGCGTGTGGACAAGCAGTAACTCCTCCTCCTAGTGTTTAGGACAGCCTAGGAGATGTTCTGGCAACCTTGTGAGGCTCTTAGAGTACCTGCATGTTTAGGCATTTTAGTTAGGATGCATACCCTCTGATTGCACAAGAACATCTGTTGGTGTCTCCTAGGTGTAGGCACTAGGAAGTGTTCACATTTAGGACTTTAGTTATTAGAATTTATCCTAGGTAGCTAAAGCATGTGAAGCACCTCTTATTAATAATGATAACTTTATTAATAAGTGACCCATCTTAAGTGGAATCGTGGGGGATTTATACTACTCGACTCCATTACAGAATCATATATACGTGGGCCTTGGGGCTCACCCTTACATCATCAGAACCGTGTATGCGCATGGGCAGCTCGTGCCCTCAACATCCAGAACCCTCCAAACGTTTCCACTCCCCGGCGTTTCCCCTCTTTGGCGTTTTCCATCTTCTAGTGTTTTGCATCATCAATGATGTCAGTTTATGCATCTGCAACAGCACCAGCATTTTCAGCCGATTACCCTCGGATCAGCTCTTGCGATTGTTGAGCAGTTCACCCTTAGCATCAGCACTAGTGTTTTTAGCTGTTGGGGGCGCCTTGTTTTTGAGATTATTTTTACAAGTGGGCGGCCGAAATGGTAAGAACCTGTTCAAAACTCAATAAAAACTTAAGAGCTGGAAACCATGCTTACACAAACACACCCTAGGCATCCCTAGGTGCAATCTCATGCACAAAAAGCGATGTAGATAGATTCTTTCACGGGAAACCATCTCTTTTTTCAGAAAGCACGCTGCTTTTCAGAAAGCATCTGCATTTCTTCAAAGCTTCTCAGAATCGCTTGCACCTTAAACATAACCCTTACTCAGTTTTAATTTTCTCCTTAGACCATGAATATACCTTGACGGATGCTACCGTCACCCATCTTGTGACGAATTATTGACATTCATTACTCGGTCTCTCCCACTGAACTTACAGAACAACTCCCTAGCGATTCTTTATGCAACCCATCATATGACGGATTGGAGATGTCCGATCATGATGGTTTTTCAATCTTGTAGATCTAAAGTTCCTATCTTAACAGTTCTCATGTGCACAATTTAAATAGTCCTTTTATTAAATAGAACTTATTCAAAAAATAGCCATTTTAGCAACAGGAAAAATATCCCCCCTCTTTTTGCCAATTCTTCAGATCGAGGAAATAATGAAGTAAGTCGATATCTGTCAATCTGAAACTGCTTAACTAGGTCATCTCAAACTCCTTGGCTAGGTCTCTATTGTTAACCCTGAGATGCTTGACATGCCTACCTGTGATAGCAAGCTCATCCACGTAGAGGAAAACTGCTGCTAAATTGACTATTTTTTCTTACTTTTTGAGTAATTTCTATTTAAAGAAATTAGGATACTTAAATGTGTGCACTTGAATTGTTAAGTTGGGAATTGTAGATCTACAAGAACTGATAAAAGCCATCAGGAACGGACATCTCTGATGTTTTAGGAAGAAACCAGGTAATGAATATTCCTGATGCGTCACAGGATGGGTGACGGGAGCATTGAATAGGGAATATTCCGTTGGTTTGAGGAGGAATTTTCAGCTGGGTAAGAATTACACATAAAGATGCAAGCATATGAATAAAGATGGGTTCTGAGAATCTTTGGAGAAAAGCAAGATGGTTTTGAGTGTTTTCCGGGCAAGCATATGCGTTTCCATGAGGAAGTCATTGTCTGCATTGCATCTATGTATGAGGTTGCATCAAGGGACGCCTAGGGAGTGATGTGTAAGCATTAGTTTTCAGCTCACAAGTTTTTAATCGGGTTCACATTTTTTTAATAAGTGGTTGACTGCTCACTTAATAAAAAAAGCACCTTGAAAAGAGGGCGCTCCCAATCTAGCTAAAAGCAATAGAGTTTTAGCGATCTCTCTATCCAGATTCTGCCGCTTGCCTTTTCTCTCTCCTCTCTCTACTTTTGTCGCCCCTTCTACCTTTTATTGTTGGGAGAAAAGGTACCAGGCCCCCTTGCTATTCCTGCCACCCCCTTGGACCTATAAAAACAACCTGAGCATTGTGCCAATGCTACGACGTTAAAATTCTCTTCTTCTTCTTCTTCTTCTCTCCATGCGTTCGTAGCGTGAAGGCCTTCGTCAGAATTTCTTTTACGCTAGAGGCTTGTTAATATTTTTTTGAGTGGCCCTCTCTTTTAAACTGTTGCCAAGACTTTTTAAGTTAAGGTGAGTATGAAACCTGAGTTATTAAAAAAATTCACTTACAGAGTGAACAACTTTGCAAGAAACCCCAGTTTTGAGGCTTCTGCTCCCCTCCTTATGCTCCTCTCTCATCTGCTCACGCTCATGCGCTCTGCCATCACCTGCCCGCCTCCGGACGCTCACTTCGACACGTAGGGCTCCTCAAAGTTCAAAAGTTCAACTTTGCGCGAGCGAAAAGTGTGAAAAAGGCTTGTTTTCGTGTGAAACTTCCAGTTTTCTACTAGGTTTCGCTATGAATTCCTCCAACTTGGATACACAACGTGACGACACACTAGGTAACATTCAAATTTTGTTCACGCATGCACTGTACACATGGATCACATGTACTTTCCAGAGCCTCCACCATCGTATATTTGTTTTGGAGAACGCAAATTTTCAGACGAACATTCGCTTGTTCTCTCTCGAAGGGGCCGTGCAAGGGTTTAATGCTCGTCTTGCTGCTGTCGAAAATACGGCTTAGTCGATGACTACGCGTGTTTTTGAGAACGATACCCAATTCTAGCAATTGCGGATGCAAATTGCTGCTTTTGGGCCCTCATAGGGTGGTCCCACTACCACAATTCTATACAAGGCCAATAATTTCTCAGGGGAAGAGAGAATGTATGGAATTGGCTGTAAATAACTGGCTTTATTAGTGGACCACGTACTTTGATCTCCATGGGGAGCATGATGAAGGGCGGATTTAGACAATTCCTCTCTATTTGTGCAATAAGGCGCTTACCTGACAGAGAAGCCTACGACATGGGCTGATTTTTGTGTAAGGTTCAAGAAAGATTTCACCAAAATCGACCCTGCAAAATTAGAGAGTCTTTGATGAAAACTCTATCTTTGATAAGTATACAACAGCTTCAAAGAAACACTCACCTTCTTCAAGGTGGATTCCATGCATGCTGTGCACATGTATCTGTTGGGTTTGGACTATTGTTGGGCCTTGATCAAAGATACAGCTCCGGCTGATGTAGAGGATGCTGTGGCAAAGGCCAAGACGTTCCATTTGATAAATGGGGCGAATTATGAGAAGAAAAAGAGTTCAGATCTGCAATCCGGTGATTGCACTTCAAGGAAGCCACCTCGATTCGAGCAAAGGTCCAAATTGCTGTCGAGTCCTTTTCAAGAGAAGAAGAAGGCCAGGAATGCTACTATTGTTGATGCAGTGAAAAAGTGGGCTTGCTTCGAGTGTGGCCAGACGGGCCACCAAATCAAAGACTTACCCCAAGAAGCGCAGGGATGTCCTTCGGTTCAAAATCACGAGATCTCAAGTAACTCCGATGTTATTCAAGTTGAGATTCGTCACTTAGCGCATAGTTTATGCAGTAATTGTACTTTTAGCACCCAAAGTGTTTGATAATCATGATCTTCTCTGTTATCCCTGGAAGATCAATGGTCACGACGTGACCGTACTCCTTGATAATGGAAGCTCACACAATTTTGTGGATGCAAAATTGGAACAAAAATTGCACCTGCAGACGCGGGACAATGACCATGAGTATCGCATGAAAATGGCTCGCGCGAGGATACGGATGTATATAATCAAATGGTTCCTGACCTGACACTCGAGCTAGCTGATTGCAAAGAGAACTTGTATTTCCACATCATGCGCCTAGACAGAGCAGATGTTATTTTAGGAATTCCATGGTTTTATAAAGCACGATATGTTTTTTTTTCCCGAGAAAAAGATCCTTCTATTAGTTAATGAAACTGCCCATAGGGCTACAACCACCTCTTCAAGAGAGGGCTACAACAACCATGATGGGGAGACTCTCCCAATGAAAAAACAACATATGTACAATGAGGCTAAATCAAGAAATGGGAGGAAGGAAAAGCCACACAGGTGGACTGTAGTGCCATCTGAGTACACCCTGGACCATGGTGAAAAAAGGCCCAGGACGCCAGAGTCGAAGGAAAGCCTCTCTGCGCTCCTGCATGCGGTTGGAGCTGCCCTGGAGTATCTCGAGCTCTCCTCTGAGAGTGTGAACCAGCTCTAGCCAGAGATCGCGAACAGTCTCTGCTGGTGGTACAAGGCGAGCCTCAAAGATGCGGAAGCAGCGGGCCCGCCAGATGAACCAGAGTGTTGGGCCTCTGATGAGCTCCCAGCACTCCTCGCTCTCACTGCACCACTCCTGTGGAGTAAGCTCTGTGGCAGGCTGGAGTGTAGGTCGCCCCCCTGCATCACTATCATCGTGCTGGTGGAAGATAACTCAAAATGAAGTGTCGGGCCCGTGAGAGTGGACCAAGCAGCTGCCCCCCAAGTGTACTACCGAGCCGTGGAAAGAGCAGGCATCAGTCGAAGAATACGGAGCCACACCTGCTGTGCCAAAGGACAGTCCCAAAGACAGTGACGTTGACTCTTCACAAGATGGTCACAAGCTGCACATGCGGCCGAGAGACCACTATGTACAAGCCATCTCCCAACTGCTGTAGCTCTGTGTGCGACCAGCCACCACTGAAACAAAGTGACTCGCCTCGGCTGTCTGGAGTCCCACAACCTCTCCCAAAAAGCTGCCAAGAAATCATCTGTGAGACCCTCCTCCTGCCAATGAGGTGCTGTAGCAGGGCGAGCCTTTCTCTGTGCTGCCAATTTGTGACGTCCCAGTCGAACAGTGTACTGAAAGAAGGGGACACCTGGGTGGTCTGCCGAAGAGAAAGGGTCCCTCCAAAGCCACTCTCCAGGATCCCACTATACTCGGGCCAGTGGACAGCTCTCCCAAGCCCATAGTCTCCAGTGTCCAGTCTCAAGAGTTGTTGGGTTAGGATCGATGACACAAGTCCTCCCATAGATGCCCACCACTCGGATCCTCTGAAAACAGCTCTCTGCCACTTGCGGGGCCTCTACTGCAACTCGCTGTAATTGTCCCCCACCTTGTAACTCAAAAAACAGGGAGGGTACAGTCTTTGAGCAAGCCCGAACTGAGATGAGAACCTCCAATCGCGTGAAGGCTCCCATCCATTTGGGCGTTGCTGGCTCGAGAGGTGTGAGCCACTCAGCTGGTACTACCTCTGAGATGTCTTGGCACATGCTCTGCACCTCTCTCATGCCCTGTATAGCTGAAGGCCTTGCAACTCGTCTGACAAGCCTGAAAACTGTAACCAGTCACCTAATGAGCGTGCTGGACCCGTTGCCATGGGACCCTAGGAAACATGAGGCCGACTACCAACCAAGTGGCCTCTCTGAGTGCTCACCATGGGGTTCCAAACAAGGGGCTGTCTCAGGCGCTCCTCCATGCAAGTAGGCCGACGCTGCTCCAAGCATCACCGCAAATGCTCCCAAGATCGAAGGAAACTCACAGCGAAGCGGTCCTCCAGACTCCTGCTCAAGCCAACTCTGCGCATCTCTGTGAAGATCCATCTGGTCGAAGGTTGCCAGGGGCCTCTAGCCTGAGGCACCCTAGCACGAAGCCGCTGTAGCAAGAACTCCTTCCAGGGCTCCTCACCTAGAGAAGTCCTCTGACGATGAACTTCCCAAGAAGTGCTCTGCTCTGCTATGCTGGGTCAATGATCCCAAGTCCTCCCTGAGAACAAGGAAGAGTGATGACCTGCCAAGCCACTTTGGCCTGGGCTATCTGAGTGTCACGCCCTGACCAAAGGAAGTTCCTGATCAACCTCTCTACCTGGTTGATACAAGAACTCGAGAAAATCCAGCAAGAAGTGATGTACCACATAGTAGCCAACAACACTTGGTTGGCCACTACAACTCTGCCTGCCAGAGAAAGTCGTGCGGAGCTCCAATGTAACAACTTCCTCCTAGGGGAGCAATTTGCTACTCGGGAGACAAGTCCAAACCAACGTGACAGCCCAAGTACCGAACTGTAGTCCCTGGGGGAATCCACCTGAAACCCTCACCTGGCATCCAATCGGGCATAGGAGCACTACCAACCGAGAAAGCCACTGTCTTTCTCCAGTTGATCAGTGCGCCAGATGCACAACAGAAGGTCTCTGGAGCCTGCTCACACCTGTGAAGGTTGGCCTCTTGGCCATCCAAGTACAAGGCTGAGTCGTCTGCAAACTCAACGTCCAGTGGCTCATCTCCCCGAATAGGAAGTGCTAAGCCCTGTAAACCAACCTACTGCGACACCAAAAACCTGCTTATCGCCTCAGCATAGAACAGAAAGAGGAATGGGGCAAGAGGGCAGCCTTGTCTGACCGAACGTGTGAGCATGAAGCGATCACCTCTACCTCCTGACAAAAGTACCTGACTGTGTGCGTGTCTGTACAAAGCTGACACCCCAATGATCCAAGCATCTGAGAAGCCCATCCTGCGTAGAGTGCCCTCCAGTGAGTAACAGTCAACTCTGTCGTAGGCCTTCTCAAAATTGAGAAGAAGAATCACCAGATCCTCACCACGGAGCCGCGCTAGGGCAGAAGCCTCCCAAAAAGTAAAGATGTTGTCAAGGATACTACGCTCCTTGACAAAACCTGTTTGAGTCCCATGTATAAGGCTCTCTAGAAGTGGCTGAATCCTTAAACTCAGAGCCTTGGCAAGAATTTTGTAGGCTGAGTTGAGGATGGTGATGGGGTGCCACTGTCGTATTTCATCCAAGGAGCCACCCTCCTTGGGAATGAGGTAGATCAGGCCCTCACTCAGGGTGTCAGGATCTGAGCCAAGCAAGTCCCAATACTCCCAGAAAAAACTGGGAGTCAAGCTATCCTTACCTGGACAGCTACCACGGGGGAGTGCACTAAGAGCCGTGTGCAACTCCTCAAGCTGAAGTGGCAGCTCAAGCCTGTGACGCATCTCCTCAGTCACAAGGCAGGGCATCTGTGTCCACACTGCTCCCTGCATGCATCCTGACGCTCTGACTGAGGCTCTGCAGACAGTTACTCACGGCAAAAGTCAGTAGCAATTGCATGCATGTCCTCTGGCTCAGAAGCAACTGACCTGTCGGGCCTCCTCAACTGATTGACCTTGGCATGCGTATGGCGAGGTCCCACTGCCTCAAAGAAAGCACGAGTCACTCTGTCACCCACTTGCGTCCACTGAGATGCTTGTCGGTGGAAAGCAAACTCATGGCGCCGCTCCTTTCTGCTAACAAGCTCTTGGCGAGCCTGCTGTAACTGCTCCTCCAACCAAGGACTGTTTGGATGCTGCTCATGCATCCTCTGCAAGGAAGCAACGCCCCATTGGAGACGCTGTTGCTCCTCTCTCGCTGCAGCCAGGCGAGCCAAAGACTCCTGGAGAAAGAATCGACTAAGCTGAGCTAGTCCTGAGGCCACTCTGTCAGCAGGAGAATCTTGCATGTCTAAGCTCTCTGTCCCAAGAGCCTCCACTCGCTCTCTGAGTGTAGAGTCCAGCAAGACCCTCTCAGGGATGTGAAGCATCGTGCTCCCCCTCCTCTACCTATCTGCCACTGTGAGGATCACCGATGCATGGTCTGAGAAGGAAGTCCCTACCAGAATGCCAACTGTCCCACCCAAGTCACAGAAGTGGTCACTAGTGTAGAAGCGATCTATCCGCGATAGATTTACTCCTCCCACTCTGCAGTCCGAACGAGAGAAGGCCAGGCTGTCTGGGGGCCTCACAAAGCTAGAGTGCTGCCACACATCCGAAACCCTCAAGAGTCATACAAAACCTCTCCCAAGCTGCCAGCTCAACTCCATGCATAGTAGCATGGCTACCACCAATCCTGTCAGAGGGATCCTCCTCAACATGTTGGTCACCCCCTATGCACCATTGCTCTACCTGCGGCAGAGACTCAACAATCTGTGACCAAAACTCTGCGTGTGCACTCGCCACATTGGGCGCATAGATGTTTAGGAAGCCCACGAGGCAACCTTGAACTTGCATAGCGATCCACTGAGCCCTGCCTGACACAATAATTCCTCTGCCCACAATCGCCTGCTGCAAAGAATCCGCAATAGTCATACATACCCCACCCTGGATGCCTCCAGGTCCAAAACAGCTGACCAAAAAGTATCATATCGTCCACGCAAAAGCTGACCACATCGTCTAATGCGGCTCACACAGATGATGCTCCTGTAGCATAAGGAGGTCAATCTCTCCTCCCACAAGGCATCGCTCAAGCTCCTGACGCAGTCGGCCCCGTTGACACTGAAATTAATCCTTGCACGTTTCATGAGACGATCCTCATGGGGAGCGAGAGAGAATAGATGCTGTCGCAGCAGCTAAACGTGCTATCTTCGAGGCTGGCTTGGATGGAGTAATCCGCATCCGAGCGTCCTCTAGATAGGCATGACTGCAAAGAGTGCCTAGCACAAGCCCAAGTAGACCGAGCCGTTCGTATAGCAACCTCCTCTGTCCAGGAGTCCTCATGAATGTGTACATAGCATGGCGGGCACTGCGTATTAGCAAAGAAGTGAACCACAATGTGTCTACATCCTGCTGCATCTGGAGGGGTCACAACAAACTTGGCCAATGGCCAAAGAGTCTGAAGCATGTCTGTAACTCCTAGGTCTCCCATGTGGTGAGAGTACTCTAGGGCCTGTGTCTGTAGCCACTCCAACACTGAGTCCAGAGTCCACTCAGTCTGGTCCCTGCCGCAAAGGGGAAAAGAGAAGCCAACCACTGAGTCCAAGGCCTTTATCCCCCTAGCTGCAAGGAACAAAACATGAACCCTGAAGCAGGCTGCCTCAAGGTCTAATGAAGAGTCGCCGAGGTAGCGTGTAAAGTCGTAGGCAAAGAAGTCCCATCGGCGCCGAATGTCGAAGCTCGTTAGACCACGAGGGACTGCTGCAAAAGGAGACGTCTGTACCAGAAGAGGGGGTCGCAAGAAAGGTTGTCCCTGTCTCGCCAAGCGACTTGTGGCAAAGGCGCTGCCAAGAGATCTCCTAGCAGGCCATCCCCCCTGGAACGACTGTGGGACTGGAGCGGGAGGGGGGGGTGTAGGAGCAGGGGGACTGGGTGGAGAAGAGGGGGGGCGAGGGGGATCGGCAAAGGTAGAGGAGCGAGGAGGAGAGGTGGCGGAAGCAGGAGGCCGGGGGGGGGGGGGGTTGAGGAGGAGGGGGGGAACTCGGGGGGAGGGGGGCCTGTCGAGGGTGAAGCTTAGGTGGAGGCTGGAGTAGGGACCTCGTCCTGCTCAAGAGGACCGAATCGGTTCCCCGTGGGAAACCACTGCTGTTGGGCAGGCGCTTGAGGACCACTCTGAGTGCCAGGTTGTTGCTGTGGCCCTTGTCGTCATCGACCACGAACCTACTGCCATCCCTCCTCCGCTGGAGCCCCAGGCTCAGAGGGTGGCTCTGCCTGTGTGCTCTGTGTCTTTGCCTGTGGTTGCTGGCCAGCCTTCAAGGGCTGGGGCTGGGCCTGTGGTGTAGGTCGGAGCCTCCTCCGTGGACAGGCCTTCGCAAGATGGCCCATCTGTCGACAAATGAAGCACTGATTCGGGAGGCTTGAATACTCCACGCTCTATCTAAACCAACTCCCATTCACCCGAGGAAGTAGGATGACCTTCGGGAGAGTGTGGGGGTCCCTAACCAAAACACGAACTGAGGGAATGCCGGCCGCCTTGGCAGCTATTGAGGCTGCCGTGCGTGGTGTCTCCGGGACAGTTCCAATGGGTGAGCCTATCCTGGACAAAAGTGGTAGGTACGCCATCCTCAAACCAGGAAAGCAGACGGAAATTGTTGCTAATTGGACTATTTCTTTATTTTTTAATGATTAATTTCTTTTAATGAAATTAGGACATTTTAATGTGTACACTAGAACTGTTAAAAGTTGGAATATTGTAGCTACAAGAAAAGCCATTAGGAACGGACAACTCTGATTTGTCATTTGATGGGTGACGGGAAAACATCGCGAAGGAGTTTCCGTAAGTTCAGTGGAAGAGACCGGGTTACGGGTGCCCCTAATGCGTCACATGATGGGTGACGGGTGCATTAGAAAGGGGGCATTCCGTAGGTCAAGGAGGAAATCCGAGCTAAGTAAGAAGAATACGCGTAAGAACGCAAGCACAAGAATAAAGATGGGTTCAAAGAAGCTTTTTACGAAAAGCAGGAACATTCGCGGGAGGGCAGATGCTTTCCTGCGAGGAATCTATGTCTGCATTGCATCTATGCCGTGTTCTGCACCCGGGGACGCCTGGAATGTGTTTGTGTAGCATTACTTTTTAACTCACTGAGTGGTTTTTAAAAGTTTGAACAGGTTAACACTTTATTTTAAAAGTGGCCAGCCACTTTTAAGTGACCGGCCCCTTTTATTAATAAAATAAAGCAGGCCCCAAATCCTTACGTAAAAATCCTACGCAAGAGAGCTGTACGGATGGGCAGATTTCAGCGATCTCTCTCTTTCCTCTCTCTAGGGCGCCTGCTTTTGCTTTTTGGGGTCCCTATTCCCGCCGGGTGCCAAGGCCTATAAAGAGGCAGGTAGCGTTCAGTTTGTTTAAGGACGCAAGAGTAACAGAAAAAGCCCAGTGCTGGAGATTCTGGAGCAAGTGTTGGCGACAGAAATCTGCAAGTATTCGTGTGCCGACGAAGTACGGAGATCGTTTTTCGGAGCGAGGAGCGACAGGTATAAATTGCCCATACGCATTAAGTTATTGCTTTGTGATTATTTTGTAGGAATTCTCCCTCACGGGAAGTACGGCCTTTGTGCCTAAGTCCCTCACGGGAAGTACAGCCTTTGCGTCCAAATCCCTCACGGGAAGTACGGCCTTTGTGTCTAAGTCCCTCACGAGAAGGAACGTCCCTTCGGGTCCAAGACTAAAGAACGGAGGGGTTTTCTCCGGTTCTTGTGCTTGTAGACGAACTCTCCCTGAATAAAGATACTCTTGAGGGGGGGGGGGGGGGGACCAGCCCATCTTTTGGTCCCCAATACTGTGTCGATCTTCTCCTTTCTCTCATATTTGCAAAGTATTTTATTTTTCAGATTTCTAAGTGCTCGTGTACGCTCCTCGTGTACGCTCCCGTTTTGTGACAATGGTATCAGAGCCCGGACTCCTCTCTTTCTCTGCAAAGAAGGACGATTCCCGGAAGAACGGGAAGAAGCATGTCGAACCAAGGGAGAAGCGTTGAAGAGGAGCTTCAACAAGTGCGAGCTCAGCTTGCGGATTTGCAACAAGTCCTACTGTTGCCAGATGTCCAAAAGCTCTTGGATGGAATGAAGAGAACGAATGGAACCGATGCCGCCGGGCATCAAGACCACACTGTTGGCGTGAGACCACAGGAGGAAAGAGAAGAAGAACGTGTCGATATGCACAAAGGATCTTCAGATCGGGAACATGCCGAGGTACACAAAGGATCTTCGGATCGGAATGAACGGCCTACTCCAAGGAAAGGCCAGGAAAAAGCGCTCTCTTTGCTAGACGAGAGCAAGGACATCTCTATCTCATCTTCATCTTACTCTCCTGATTATACTTCTACTTCTCAATCTTCTCGCAAGAAGAAGGAAGCCGCTACTACTACTACTACCCTACATCAATCTAAAGATAAGCCTCGATTGAAGAAGCATGGTCGCAAGTCTCATTATCGCATGAGAGTCTTCAAATCGGGCGACAAGGACATCAAGATCGAAACCTACAACGGACGGAGAGATATCTCCAAAGCATTGTCCTTCATCAGGCAGTTTGAAGTCGCCTTTACCAATGGGCACTTCACAGAAAGATCCAAATTGCGCCATGTGGGGATGCACCTCAAGGAAACGGCAAGTAATTGGTGGTTAGCCAAGATTCTGGAAGGTTCTCAGGCCAGAACTTGGGAGAGATTCAAATCTGAATTTTATGAACAGTTTCTTCCGCCTGACTTCGAGCAGGACATACGGAAGGAATGGGACTGGCTCACCCAGAAGGAACATGAGAGAGTAACGACCTATGTGGACAAGTATTGGTCGGTTCTTCTGAAGGTCACTCCCTTCATGAAGATTGCCGACGAGGAAAAGAAACGAAAGTTCGAAGCGGGTCTCCAACCGCAGCTTCGAAAGAGTATGAAAGTGTATCCGCATGACACTCTTCAGAGGATGATGGAGTCAGCAATCATTGCTGAGGATTTGCACTCAACTGGGACGCCCAGAAAAATGGAGCATAGCACTTACCGTGCGAGACAAAGAAGGGTCTACGATGACCAAGGGGGCCAAGGAAGAAAACGTCCTCCATCTAGGGACTATGATCATTCTAAGAAGCTAGAGGGCAATGGCAAGTGAACTAAGTATCTCTCTCCTACTCAACTTCAAACCTTCAGAGAGGAAGGAAGATGCTTCTATTGTGGCGAGAAAGGACATATGAAACCGGATTGCCCGTTAAAGCAGCAACGGCAAGAACACGCCCCTACGAGGCAAGATAAAGCAAGGAAGGAACCCGCTCCACCAAGCTCGAACTCTATTCCAGATGTTCAAGGAAACACAGAAACGGAGAAAGGGAAGCGTCAGCTTCTGAAGGGCTAGGGGTCTTTGAACAACCAGCGAGTACTGATTCTTTATGATCCAGGATCCACGGATAACTTCATCTCCCTGGATACTACAGAACGTTTGTGCCTCACACCGGCTCAGCTTGGCACACCGGTTACATCCGGATCGGCATTCGAGGGGTTGACAACCAATGCAACTCCCGTGCAAGGACAACTCAATCTTCGGATTGGCGAGGACAAGGACCGCGAATCATTTTTGATGGCACCCATCGAGGGATGTGATATCATCTTGGGTATGCCATGGCACTTCCACATGACACCTGTCCCTGATTATGTGGAAAAGACCCTCACTTTTGATCATGGGGGTAAGAAAATAAAGATTCGTGCTGATGCAGGAGATTGGCAGTTCCCAATTGTAAGTCATATCTCCATTAAGAAAGAAATGAAGAAGTGTGTTTCTGCTTACTTGATTTTTGGACGTGAGAAGGATAAAACTAGTGGAGATTCACTCTCTAGTTTGGAAATTAAGCGTTTTCAATTTATTGAAAAGTACAAAGATTGTTTCACGGAAACACTCCTTGATGAACTACCTCCGGTACGCCCGGAAGATCACCGCATAGATCTCATACCGGGTAGCTCGCCTCCCAATCAACCCCCTTATCAGGTGAGTCTTCCTCAGCAAGAGGAAATTTTGAAGCAAGTCAACGAGCTTCTAGAGAAAGGGTTAGTACGGCCAAGTACTTCACCCTACTGCTCTCCAGTTCTACTAGTGCAGAAGAAAGATGGCACGTTTCGAATGTGCATAGATTGTAGGTCTTTAAACAAGATCACGATCAAGAATTGCTTTCCGATCCCTCGGATTGATGATATACTTGATAAGTTGCAGGGTGCAAGTGTCTTTAGTCGCATAGACTTAAAGAGTGGGTATCATCAGATACGGATCGCCCCTGAGGATGTCCATAAGACTGCTTTCCGCACAACCTTTGGACTATATGAATTTTTGGTAATGCCTTTCGGCTTGACCAATGCTCCTGCGATGTTTAATCGCATGATGGACCGCATTTTCAGCCCGTATCGAGCTTTTACGGGGGTATTCTTTGACGACATACTCATCTTCTCTAAGTCAGAAGAGGAACATCGGAAGCACTTGGACCTAGTGTTTCAAGAATTGCAAAAGCATGAGTTGCATGTGAATGCAAAGAAGAGCGAGTTCTTTCTCTCAGAGATACACTATCTCGGCCATATAGTCTCTCACAATCAAGTGAGTCTGGATCCTGCCAAGATCCGAATGGTAGAAGATTGGCCTATTCCCACTACGGTACATGATGTACGTAGCTTCCTGGGATTATGTTCGTATTATTGAAGGTTTGTTCGAGGATTTGCCCATGTAGTAGGACCACTTCATAATTTGACAAAGAAGAAGATCCCTTTCAGATGGGGATCGAGACAACAAGGAGCTTTTGATCGGCTCAAGTACTTGCTAAGCCATGGACCTATTTTGATAGTGCCTGACTTAAGGAAACCATTTGAGGTTCACTGCGATGCTTCAGGCGATTGCATCGGAGCAGTGTTAAACCAAGAAGGCCATGCAGTGGCTTATGAAAGCAGACGGCTTAAGGATGCAGAGTTGCATGCATCAATCTACGAAAAGGAACTTACGGCTGTGATTCACGCCTTATCCAACTGGAAGCACTATCTTCTAGGAGCGGATTTTGTGATCAAGACTGATCACCAGAGTTTGCGGTATTTTCTTACGCAAAGGAAACTATCTGAGAAGCAGATGAGATGGACAAACTTTTTGTCTATGTTTCACTTCCAGATTCTTCACACGGCTGGGAGTAAGAATGTGGTTGCAGACGCACTGTCTCGGCGACCAAGGGTGAACGCTATCACTTTAGTGTATCACCAAGAATTAGAATCACTACCCGATTTGTATCCGAATGATCCAAACTTCTCCACCATGTGGGGAAAGCTACAGCGTGGAGAGAATGAGTTCCCTTATTCCATTCGGGATGGTTATCTCTACCACCATCAGGCCATTTGTGTTGCAGAACCATTAAGAAAGAAGATCATGGATGAAGCACACGCTTCGCCTTATGCGGGTCATCGGGGTATTCTCCCTACGACCTTATCAATGGAAAGATATTTCTTTTGGCCCAGCCTTAAAGCGGACATTGATAAGTATGTCAGGGAATGCTTGGTTTGCCAAAAAGTGAAGTATGATCGGCATAAGACGCCTGGGTTGCTACAACCTTTGCCTGTGCCTAATGAACCTTGGGAAAGTATTGCCATGGACTTCATCATAGACCTCCCTAGAACTCAGACTGGAAATGACGCGATCTGGACCATTGTGGACAGGTTTAGCAAGCAAGCACACTTTATACTAGTCAAGAAAACGATCAAAGCAGATCATATGGCTAGGGTCTTTCTAGCACAGATCTTTAAGCATCATGGAATGCCTAAGTCTATTGTGAGTGATCGAGATCCTCGCATGACAGGAAATTTTTGGCGTGCCTTGATGGATATTCTTGGTACGAAGTTGAATTTTTCGTTTGCCTACCATCCTCAAATGGACGGGCAAAGTGAGATAGCCAATTCCACAGTATTGGATATGTTAAAAGCTTATGTGTCAGACGGCAATCTGACTGGGAGAAGTATTTGCCCCTTGTCGAGTATGCGTATAACAATACCATACACTCATCGACGGGGAAAGCACCTTTTGAGATTCTCTATGGTAAGCCTTTGCTTCCACCGATCCTTTTAACTCTTTGCAGCAGATGAATTTGTCTGGGATTTGGACACAGCCTACTGGCAAGTTAGGAGAGCTATTCTACGCTCTCAGGAAAAGCATAAGAACGCTGCAGACAAGCACAGGAGGAATCTAGACTTAACAGTCGGAGAGTTAGTCTTACTCAAGTTTGAGAAGGCAAGACTTAAGAAACAAGCGTCTCATAAGGGGAAGGTGGTAAAACTTTCTACCCGTTATATGGGCCGTTTAAGATCACTAAGCAAGTGAATGATGCCACATTCCGATTAGAGCTACCGCCTAATTGGAGGATCCATAATGCTTTCCATGTCAGTTTACTCCGGCTGTATGTGGGACCGCCTCCGAGTCAGCCTAGTGTTGAGAAACCTTCTGAGGTTGAGGAAACAGAAGAAATACTCCAACCGGAGCAGATAGTAAGTCATCAGGAGCGGCCCCTCAAGTCCGGAAAGATAACACGGAAGTATTTGGTTATGTTTAAGAACTATTCGAATTTAGATGCTCAGTGGATCACTCAGGAGGAATTAGCAGCTTATCCCAAGATACTGAAGGTATACGTCCAAGCACTACAGTTGAGGTCAACTGTTTAGAAGCCAGAGGGATGCTGCTAATTTGACTATTTCTTTATTTTTTAATGATTAATTTATTTTAATGAAATTAGGACATTTTAATGTGTATACTAGAACTGTTAAAAGTTGGAATATTGTAGCTACAAGAAAAGCCATCAGGAACGGACAACTCTGATGTGTCATTTGATGGGTGATGGGAAAACATCGCGAAGGAGTTTCCGTAAGTTCAGTGGAAGAGACCGGGTTACGGGTGCCCCTAATGCGTCACCCATCAGAAAGGGGGCATTCCGTAGGTCGAGGAGGAAATCCGAGCTAAGTAAGAAGAATACGCGTAAGAACGCAAGCACAAGAATAAAGATGGGTTCAAAGAAGCTTTTTACAAAAAGCAGGAACATTCGCGGGAGGGCAGATGCTTTCCCGTGAGGAATCTATGTTTGCATTGCATCTGTGCCGTGTTCTGCACCCGGGGACGCCTGGAATGTGTTTGTGTAGCATTACGTTTTAACTCACTGAGTGGTTTTTAAAAGTTTGAACAGGTTCACACTTTATTTTAAAAGTGGCCGGCCACTTTTAATTGACCGGCCCCTTTTATTAATAAAATAAAGCAGGCCCCAAATCCTTACGTAAAAAGCCTACGCAAGAGAGCTGTACGGATGGGCAGATTTCAGCGATCTCTCTCTTTCCTCTCTCTAGGGCGCCTGCTTTTGCTTTTTGGGGTCCCTATTCCCGCCGGGTGCCAAGGCCTATAAAGAGGCAGGTAGCGTTCAGTTTTTTTAAGGACGCAAGAGTAACAGAAAAAGCCCAGCGCTGGAGATTCTGGAGCAAGTGTTGGCGACAGAAATCTGCAAGTATTCGTGTGCCGACGGATTACGTAGGTCGTTTTTCGGAGCGAGGAGCGACAGGTATAAATTGCCCATACGCATTGCAAGTTATTGCTTTGTGATTGTTTTGCAGGAATTCTCCCTCAGGGGAAGTACGGCCTTTGCGCCTAAGTCCCTCACGGGAAGTACAGCCTTTGCGCCCAAGTCCCTCACGGGAAGTACGGCCTTTGTGTCTAAGTCCCTCACGGGAAGGAACGACCCTTAGGGTCCAATACTAAAGAACGGAGGGGTTTTCTCCGGTTCTTGTGCTTGTATATGAACTCTCCCTGAATAAAGATACTCTTGACGGGGGGGGGGACCAGCCCATCTTCTGGTCCCCAATACTATGTCGATCTTCTCCTTTCTCTCACATTTGCAAAGTATTTTATTTTTCAGATTTCTAAGTGCTCGTGTACGCTCCCGTTTTGTGACAGAAATGGGAAGGTCTGCCTTCTCTACCAGAATATCTGAAGCAGGGTCAAAACCATGTTTCCATTGTCGAAAGTGGGCTCGAACTGCTTGGATGGTCAAGGGGCTCATGGTGATGACCTTGGACGCCATCTCGGAGGTCTCAAACTCGATCTGATAGTAGTCTTGTCCGAGGAACTGAACGTCCAAGATCTTGCCCACCTCTGCGAGAAGGCGGGCCTGGAGAAGATCACGCAGCTCTCCTCTACTTGGTCTGGTGCCGAGAATCTTGCAGATGACAGAGGTCGCCTGTAGGCGTTCCACCTCTGTGGCTAGGCGCGCATGCTCAGTCGGTGATAGAGTAAGTCGAATGGAGGGCTGGGCTTCCTGAGAGTCCCTCTGACTTGGAGCATGAGCGTCCATTAGTGGCTACTGTCTTGGAGAAGGGCGGAAAGACGAAGTCGAGAGGTGGCCCTCTGCTGGCCGAGCACGCCGAAAACGTCGAGAGGACTGATGTGTTCAGCTGAGCAAGACCTAGGCGAGGGAGCGGGGGGAAGCGACGCGGAGGGATCGAGAGAGCGAAACAGGGCGGGTGAGCTGGAGCGCGGTGGGGGGCTGAGGCTGGCGCGGGGGCAACGGGGCGTGCTGCGGCAGGCTGAGGCTGGTGCGGGTTGCGGTGCTGGACGCTAAATTGCGCGCTGGGACAGAGCACAGGCAACGGGCAGGCAGGGCAACACGCTGGGGGCTGAAGGGGGAGCGATGGCGAGAGGGAGGGGGGGGGGGGGGGGGGTTGGTGTTCAGAGCGTGCACGAGGGGGAGAGCGGGGGCAACTGCGAGACGCGCAGATGGGTTTTGTGCCGGGTGTATCATCACAGTGAATATTATTAAGCTAGTAATGCAAAACTAAGCACGATATGTTGTATATATCATTCTCTTGTTTTTGTTAAACAGGACACGCCTCATGTATCCGTTTCACTTTGTAATCAGATTTCTGTAAATAATGGGTTTACAATACCAATTTTATTGCTTTGGAAATGTTTAAGGATATAAAGTCTTTTGATGTTGACTTTTATCAGTGTATACTATCTACTTGGTTTGATTCATTAGTGCTCGGTATTTCTGTCATTGAATTTCGTGAAAATGTGATCTACCTCGTGGCTTGCCGCTCTTGAGAAGAAAAGATCATGTGATTGAAGTAGTGGTTGATAGTCAGCCTTTTTCGAAGCATCCCTATTGGTTTAGTAAAACCGAAGAGGACGGGATTCAGCGACAGCTGAAAGATTATCTCGACAAGGGTTTTGTTTGGCCAACTAAATCCCTGTGAAGAGCACCTGGATTACTTTCTTGAAAGAAGGCTAATACTATGCGCTTTTGCGTGGATTACAAGGAGTTGAATAAGCTCACTGTCAAGAATAAGTATCTGCTTCCATGTATGGACGATCTGATAGATCGACTCCATGGAGCACTTGTCACAAAATGATAACGTGGTAGGACTGTCCATACAGCAGTGCGGACAGATGGCGTGGCAGTATGGTGACGTGGCAGGCTGTACGGAGTGATGATGTGGCAGAACTGTACGAACACTCGGAATTTCGTACCGACATGATGACGTGACATACTGTACGGATTTTCGCGTTTTACGTTGAACACTGACGTGGTAGTTGTACGGATTTTCGTAAATCACGTTGGTGCTTTTTGCTGGCAGATTTTGGGATCATTGCTTTAAGAACCAATTGCTTTTGAGTTTAACTGCTTTGGGACTCTACTTTTGGCAACCCTTTGTAAGAATAAAAGACCCCTAAGGGCCTCACTTCTCAGAGCACTTGGACGAAGAGTCTAAGAGTAGAGGACCCTTCGGGAGTTGTACTTTGCTCAAAGATTAATATAAAAGAAATATCGAAAGGGGCGCCAGTCTTTGGGGCCAATCTCTTTGGGCACAGAACTACGTTGGGCCATGTCGACCAAGTTGAACTGTGATTTTTTTTTTCGAGAAAAAGATCCTTCTATTAGTTAATTAAACTGCCCATAGGGCTACAAGCACCTTTGCTAGAGAGGCCTACAACAATCAGAAGGGGAGACTCTCCCAATGAAAAAAACAGCATATGTAGAATGAGGGTTAAATCAAGAGATGGGGGGAGGGAAAAGCCACAGAGGTGGACGGTAGTGCCATTTGAGCTCACCCTGGACCATGGTGAAGAAAGGCCCAGGGCGCCAGAGACGAAGGAACGCCTCTCTACGTTTTCGCATGCGGTTGGAGCTGCCTTGAAGTCTCTCTAACTGTTCCTTGAGAGTATGGATCAACTTTAGCAAAAAATATCGAACAGTCTCCGTTGTTGCACAAGGTGAGCCTCGAAGATGCGGAAGCAGCGGGCCCGCGAAATGAACCAGAGTGTCAGGCCACAGACGAGCTCCCAACACACCTCCCGCTCATTGCTCCACTCCTGTGGGGTAAGCTTCGTAGTAGGCTGGAGTGTAGGTCGGCTCCCCTTAATCACTATCATCTTGCTGGTGGAGGATAGCTCAAACTTAAGTGCAGGGCCCGTGAGAGTGGACCACGCCGCTGTCCCCCAAGTGTATTGTCGTGCTGTGGAAAGAGCTAGCATCAGCCGAAGGACCCGAAGCCAAACCTGCTGTGCCATGGGGCAATCCCACAGACAGTGATGCTGACTCTCCAAAGGATGGTCACAAGCTGCGCAAGCTGTCGGAAGGCCACTATGAACTAGCCAGCTCCGGTGGCCAGGAGGTGTATTTTTCCTATTGCCTTCATTAAATATGTATTACATATTTTTCTTAATTTTATTTTTACTACCCTTGAAAAGGTGCAAGTGGACATTGCACGGCCAGTGTGAGACGGCTGCGGCCGCACAGGTTTCTCACATCGGGAGTCTAGGTCGTCAGTTTGGGATTGGTCGGGGCAGTTAGCACTGAATTCTGATGAGTATGGAAGCTTGTGTGCGCCAAACGAAGTCTGGGCCAATCGGAAAGTCACAACTTTATAAGTGAGTGGGAACTAGGGAATTAACTCAAAGGGGAAAACTAGACACTTGGGAGAAGGAGAGCCATCTACTGGACACCTCAGCTGGAGGGGGTGCCCATTTTGAGGTTGGGGCTGATTTTTGTTCATTAAGTGACCTACAATGTGTGTGTATGAGTAGTGGTGCAGGTTGACAGCTTTAATGGAAAGCTTGCCTTCTCCTCTGTCTCATGTAGCGCGATGATTTGCTCTCGTGCATCTCTCTCTCCCATTTGGCACATATGGTAATGCCCCACTAGTTGGGCTACTCAGATGAATATGTACAGGTCTGGGGGTTTATGCGCGTTTGCCAAGGCAAGAGCCTTCTGAACAGGAGCCGGATTAGCTAACTGCTAATCCCCCATAGGTACGCACAGCTCCATTGCGGAAGATTGCGAGTTTGGAGTGTTTTCTCGCGTGAAAACTTGTCCAAGTCACAGGGGAACTGTCCCATTGCATTCGGGAGCCCTTGGGACGCGTAGGCGTGTTCGCTCCGCTAAAAATGATTCGAAACAGAGAATTACAGCCTGTTGTGTTTTTCTGCAGGTTTAGGGTTTCGCACCTAAACTGCAAGGGAACACCAGGGGAGCTCCGTGAGAGCCTTGGGATGCGTGTACATGGTTTTGGGCACGGGACAGCAGAAAAACAGAGAATTACAGCACGCTGAAATTCTGTTACAGCTCACCAAAAAGCTCCCAAATTGCGAGGGAATCCGTCCTAGACAGGTGTTTTTGACCTACAGGGGTTTTTGCGCCGTTTTGTTGCCGAAATCAGGCCAGAAACCTGCGTTTTCAGCCCTTGCCAGGTTTGGACAGCTTTGTGAGAGTTTGATCTAAGTGTACGGATCATCGACTATTAATTGAATAAAGAAATACCGAAAGGGGCGCCAACTTTTGGGGCCTACAGGGTGCGGTCTCGTGTGCGTAGTGACATTCTAGTCGTTGGACGCAACTGTGTTGTCTTTTCTTCACAGTGCTCTGTGTAAAGTTAAGAGGTAATTGAAATAGTACCTCCCTCTACGTTGTACAGGCTGGTTATAGCTCCCCACTGTGGAAGCTCTATGTGCAACTAGCGACTGAAACAGAGTAACTTGCCGCGGCTGTCTGGCGTCCCACAACCTCGCCCAAAAGGCTGACAAGAACTCAGCTGTGAGACCCTCCTCCTGCCAATGAGGTGCTACTGCAGGACGAGCCTCTCTCCGTGTTGCCAGTGTGTGACCTCCCAGCCGAACAGTGTATTGAAAGAAGGGGACCCTTGGATGGTCGGCTGAAGAGAAAGGGTCCCTCCAAGACCACTTTCCTGGATTCCACTACACTCGTGCTAGTGGACAGCTCTCCCAAGCCCACGGTCTCCAGTGGCCTGTCTCAGGAGCTGCTAGGCCAGGATCTATGACACAAGTCCTCCCACAGATGCCCACAACTCGGATCCTCTGAAAACAACACTCTTCAAGCTGTGGGGTCTCTACTGAGACTCCGTGTAATCGACCCTCGCCTTGTAACTTGAAAAACATGGAGGGTACAATCTCTGAGCAAGCCCGAACTGCGATGAGGACCTCTAGTCGCGTGAAGCCCCCATCCATCTGGGCGCTGCTGACTCGAGAGGTGTAAGCCACTCAACTGGTACTGCCTTTGTGATGTCCTGACACATGCTTTGCACCCCTCTCATGCCCTGTAGTTGGATGCTGTGAACGTCCTCTAACAAACCTGAGAATTGTAGCCAGTCACCTAAAGTGCGTGTTGAACCCTTTGCCATGGGACCCCAAGAAACATGAGGCCTACTACCAACCAAGTGGCCTCTCTGAGTGCTTACCATGGGGTTTTAAACAAGGGGCTGTCTCAGGCGCTCCTCCCCGTGCAAGTGGGTTGGTGCTGCTCCAGGCCTCTCTGCAGCTCCTCCCAGGAGCGAAGCAGGCCATAGAAAAACGACCCTGTAGTCTCTTGCTCAGGCCAACTTAGTCTCCTGCTCAGGCCAACTCTACGCATCTCTATGAAAATCCATCTGATGGAAGGTCTCCAAGGGCCTCCTGCTTACCTCAGGCACTCCAGCTCTAAGCTGCTGAAGCAAAAACTCCTTCCAGGGCTCCTCCCCTGGAAGCAGTCCTCTGACAACAAACTTCCAAGAAGCGCTTTGCTCTGCTGTGATGGGTCTATGATCCCCAATCTCCCCTGAAAACAAGGTAGAGTGATGACCTGCCATGCCACTTTGGCCCAGGCTATCTGAGTGCCGTGCCCTGACCAAAGGAAGTTCCTGATCAGCCTCTCTATCTGGCTGATGCAGGAGCTCGAAAAGATCCAACAAGATGTAATGTACCACATAGTAGCCAACAACACCTGGTTGGCCACTACAACTCTTCTTGCCATAGAAAGTCGTGCCGAGCTCCAATGTAACAGCTTCCTCTTGATGGTTAGGAGGGGAGCAATCTGTTGCTCAGGAGACAAGTCCAAGCCAACCTGACAACCCAAGTATCGAACTACAGTCCCTGGGGGGATCCATCTAAAACCCTCACCTGGGAGCCAATCAAGCGTAGGAGCACTGCCAACCGAGAAAGCCACTGTCTTCCTCCAGTTGATCAGTGTGCCTGATGCACAACAAAGCGTCTCAAGAGTTTGCTCACACTTGTGTAGGTTGGCCTCGTAGACCAACCTGCTGTGAAACCAAAAATCTGCTTACCGCCTCAGCATAGAACAGAAAGAGGAAGGGGGCAAGAGGGCAGCCCTGTCTGACCGAATGTGTGAGCATGAAACAATCTCCTCTACCTCCTGCCAAAAGCACCTGACTGTGTGCACGTCTGTAGAGAGCTGACACACCTCTGATCCAAGCATCTAAGAAGCCCATCCTGCGTAGAGTGCCCTCCAAAAAGTCTCAGTCAACTCTATCGTAGGCCTTCTCAAAGTCGAGAAGAAGTATCACCAGATCCTCACCACAGAGGCACGCGAGGGCAGATGCCTCTCAAAAAGTAAAGATGTTGTCAAGGATATTGCGCTCCTTGACAAAACCTGTCTGGGTCCCATGTATAATGCTCTCTAGAAGTGGCTGAATCCTCAAACTCAGAGCCTTGGCAAGAATTTTGTAGGTTGAGTTGAGGATGGTGATGGGCCGCCATTGCCGAATTTCATCACAAACTTGGACGCCCCAAGTCTAGATTCTACCGCAACACGGAAGAGATTCACTTTAAAACAATTCACAAAAGACGACACGGCCCGGCGTAGTTCTATGCCAAGAGGTATTGGCCCCAAAGACTGTGTAAGATGTAGTGGAAATGAATGTTGAACTTTGCTCAAGATGAGTGCTCCAAACTGTGCTCAAGGTTCCTTTTACTTACGGAAGGGAGAGCCTTCCGTTCCTTTAGTGTGAGAGTGTAAATGATCACAAACAAAGTGAATAAACACTGTGAATGAAGGTGCTGAGACTGAGAGATAGAGAGAGAAGAATACGACACCAGAATGTTGTCAAACCCTCCTCCGAAGGCCCCACTCTCTATGGCGGGAGCGGTCTACTATTGATTGCACAAATCTCTACAATGCGATGGACTTGCCGATGATGTCGACGACGAGACGGGCTGAAATTTGAAAACGCTGATGGCTGAAATCTGCAAATCTTTATCTGCTGAATTCTGACTCTATGTCGGTGACGATGTCGATGACGACGATGCGACGACGACGCGCTGAAAACGCAGACGCTGAAATCTGCGTTTTCCGGGCTGAAACTGCAAACTGTGGCTGATCTGACCGTGCGGCGAGGATCTGTTGCGGGAAGGTGAGATCTGCGAGGTTCGGGGGTTCTACTGCGGAGTCTTGATGCTGAAAACTGAAAACGCTGATGCTATTCTGGGTCTTGTCGCGATGAATTTGCAAAACTCTAGGAGATCATGCTGATGCAAAAACGTTGGGGCTGAATGTTGTCCCGCAGTTGCGAGATTGGCTTGCAAATGCAAAACGCGAGGCTACTTGCTGGAACTTGCTACCGCCGGGCTGATCTGCAATGCAAACACGCCAGGGCTTTGCTGTAGATGAAAACGCTGGCTGATCTTGGCAAAAACGCTAGGCTGGTCTTTTGGGGGGGATCTTGCTGAGAAGGTGCCTGTTGAACAAAGTGTTCTGCCTCTTCTGCCATATTATGCTAGCGTTGGGTTTTCTTACATACTTGGCTATCAAAATTGCCCTACCTAGTTCCCAACAAAAGTCACTTAAAACTAATAAGTGAAAATTGGCTAAAATGGGAAAAATAGGTCTATGCACTGTAAAAATGCTCCTGATGGGTTCTGACTGTAATTTGATGATCATGCTGTGTGCAACCAGAGGATATGCATCTACTCTAAGTGTCTGGATATGCCGGTCTGCGAACAGACACACAAAAGTGCTAGATCACTTCCTAATCTAACTGAATTGAACCCATGTCATGAAATAGCTTGTCCACACACACATAGGGTTAGATGTACACGTGACGTCCCTCCTTTTCAAAGTGAGGTACTGGTACCGAACTGTATGGCGTCGAGGGAGATCGCCAATAGCGTCTGGAATCCTTGGAAGGACTCGTCGGCGGCCCACTCTGATGCGTGGGTCATGCGATACTTGAACTTCATAAGGACTGCAATGCTTGCTTCTTTGGGCCGCGCCGAAAGCGACACAAAGTAATCTGTGGCTCCCTTAATGCTTCAACGTCGTCGATAGTCATACGTCTACCTTCTTCAAGAATCTCCGAGGATGAAAATTCTTGAACCCACTTCCAACACAAAAGCATGAACATACCTATTCCATGTAAAGTGACTGGAAAAATTCTTTTCTTTCAAAAAAACTGTGCATGCAATGCAGATGAACAAAGTGACGGAGGCAAACTGTTCATCAAACACACACGAAAAATGGGGTTGAATCTTGACTTTCTGATCTAAATCAATCAACTGTGGCAAATCACAATGGAAATGCCGATGCTTGATGCTACCTTTGCTCAAGATGAGTGCTTTGAATTGGGCTCAAGGGTTCCTTTTACTTACGGAAGAAAGAGCCTTCCGTTCCTTTAGCGACAGAGTGCAATGGACACAAACAAAGTGAATAGACACTATGAATGAAGGTGCTGAGACTGAGAGATAGAGAGTGAAGAATACGACACTAGAATGTTGTCAAACGCTCCTTCGAAGGCCCCACTCTCTATGGCGAGAGCGGTCTACTTATGATTGCACAAATCTCTACAATGCTTGGACTTGCCGACAAGGTCAACGACGATGAGGATGATGACGAGACAGGCTGAAATCTGAAAATGCTATTGGCTGAAATCTGCAAATCTTTATCGGCACTCTATGTCGGTGATGATGTCGATGGCGACGATGCGACGATGACGCCCTGAAAACGCAGATGCTGAAATCTGCATTTTCCGGGCTGAATCTGCAAACTATGCCGGATCTGACCGTGCGGCGAGGATCTGTTGCGGGAAGGTGAGATCTGCGAGGTTCGGGGGTTCTATTGCGGAACTGACTGCTGAAAACTGAAAACGCTGAGTCTAGGGCTGATTCCGTCGCGAAGATTTGCAAAAACGCTAGGGCTGAAAATCTTCTGTCGCTGTGGATTCTGATAACGCTAGGGCTGATCTACTATCTGCAGGGGAAACTGCTAACGCTAGGGCTGATCTGAAGTCGTACTGTTGCTAGGCTGTTGCAATGCAAAAACGCTGGCTGATCTGGGAGCAAAACGCTAGGTCAATGCCGATGCAGAAAACGCTAGGCCTGCTGTCTGTGGGTCTTGCTGAGAAGGTGCCTGTTGAGCGAGTGCTCCTGCTACCTCTTCTGCCAAAGAGTGCTAGCGCTAGGTTTCTATTTATACACCTTAGCAAAATTGCCCTACCTAGTTTCCAACAAAAATCACTTAAAAATAATAAGTGAAAAATATCAAAAATAGGGAAAATAGGTCTATGCACTGTAAAAATGCTCCTGATGGAAATCTGATGATCATGCTGTGTGCAACCAAAGGATATGCATCTAACCTAAGTGTCTGGACATGCACGGTCTACGAACAGACTCACAAAAGTGCCAGATCACTTCCTATTCTAGACTGACTTGACTGAATTGAACCCTGGTCATGCTGTAGCTTGTCCACAGACACATAGGTTGGATGTATCACGTGACAAGAGACATGGAATGTAAATTCCTTGAATGCAAACATTTCATCTTTTCATGAGTAATCCGCATACATCCGTGCTCATTCATGAGTGAATCGTGTTCAGCGTGTATACAATATGGCATGCCTATGAAAAGGGATCACATAAGGATGGTGATCAAAATACAGGAAAACATCACGAATGAAACACTCGAACAATGCGTGCTGACTAATCATTCGAACACATAATACTTCCTGTGGGGGTTCTTTGGACCTCGACTCAAAAGCCAAGATCGGTTCTTCGTGACTGATCGAATCTGCAATGAGGTTAGCTTCACTAAACAAAGTATCAACTAAACCATCATCCTTGTGAACAATCACATCTTTATCCTTCAAATCATCATGCTTGTGAATAATCACATCTTGATCATGCAAATCATGAGTGTCGTGCTTTGGAGAAGAAAAGACTGAGAGAGTCTCTTGCTCATGATTCTTTTCAATCTTTGCTTGCACATCAGTGCACAACAACACCTCGCAAATGCGGAGTGCCCCTCAATCTGTCTAAGGGAAGGGAGAATCTCCTCCCAAATGGGAAAAGAGGTATGTCCAGATGTGAGCAAACTCTGAAAGTAGGGATCAAAGCGGGGGGGAAGCTTGAATAGTAAGAGGCCAGCCATGCGTGCCGAGGTGATGTCGCCTCCGACAGAGACAAGGTCGTCCCAGAGTTCCCGCATGCGGCGGGTCAACCCATCAAGTGAGTTGAAATTCTTGAACTGGAGGTTATACTGTTACAAATTGCTGACTTGTCAAAGCCTAAAGAACAGAGCCAACTTTCAGATGCTGGTCGAGGGGGCCTAAACCCTAAGAAGAACAAGTAAGAGAAGAAGAAGTCCTACCAACTTATGGGGACCCCGTCCGATGGGGCCCCAGTGACATAAAGGGATTAAAATAAAATATGACACACACACTCACGCAAAGCTGATGATGTGGCAGCTGTACGACAGATTTCCGAAAATTGCACTGGCATGATGACATGGCAAGCTGTACGGAATTCCGTGTTTTGCGTTGGTTGATGACGTGGCAGGCTGTACAGATTTTCGTAAATTATACTTGCAGCTTTTGGCATTGCTTTTTGGACCAAAAGCTTTTGAGTTTTGAAGGCTTTTCATTGTAACTGCTTTTCAGGCCAAGGGCCTTCAAATATGAGGTTAGGGCTCATTCTCTGGCATGCTTCCTGGAGAAGGTGCAGAGTCTGGAGTACCGGCTTGTACTGTGTTGATGCAATATAAAGAAATACCGAAAGGGGCGCCAAGGTTTGGGGCCAATACTCTTTGGGGTGGAATTTCGCCACTCCCTGTCGCGTGTCGTCTCTCTCTCTCTCAGTTCAATTGTTAATGAAGTGCTAAAAGTCTGTTCAGTCTACTCTTTTCTATTGGCACGTGGTGCCCGTCTTGTGACAGTGGTATCAGAGCATCAGGCGTGTGCTTTTTCGAAAGCATACCGGTCCCACAAAAGAGCAGACAACAAACCAGAGACTTTATTCGAGGTATCTTCGCCCTCCAACCCGGACTCATTAGCCACTCCCACCCTTACTTCATCGCGCATCGGGCGCGCTCCCGTCTCCACTTATGCCATAAAGATCACTTGTAAGAGAAGGTTCCAAGATTTGTTTCGAGCTACTGTTTTTCTCAGAGATAGTACCATGCAGATGTCTATAGCTACCAAGTCGCACACTTCCAAGGACTTGGCAAGCTTTCAAGAAAATTTTTGCCCGAAGTTATATGTTTTCTGACATCTTACTTCGGAGTGCAACTTCTGGCAGAGTGGGGTATCCTGAAATGCTTGCCATGGAAACCCTAGCAGATTATATCTTGAAATTTCTCGACATCTCTCAGTAGATGTCTCTTCACAAGCAGATGACCTTGGAGATCCAACGCGATTGCTATCTTGGGACTACCATTGTCGCCAAAGAAACACTGTTTGTCCAAGAGTTGATGGACCATGCTGTGCTTGGCTACGACCTTATGGAATGAACCTAACCCTAATTTTTGGTGCAGGTTCCAGGATGGAATCCAGTCGACTTTTCGAGCTCGGATAATGTCGAGATTGCTTTTTAAGTTTGAAATCTGTTTGAGAACTTGTTTGGTGATCCTGTTTGAAGTTTGTTTGAAATGGATGGTATCTGTTTTGAACCTGTTTTGGTGCCGATTTGAAATGTTTGAATCTGGTTTTAATACTGGTTTCAATGATTGGTGATTTTACTCCCGGGTGGAGGGTGAGAAATGATGTTTGAAAAGTGTTGTTTTTACTCATGGCCCGGACCCTTGTGGTTATTTTACGGGGGGAGTATTGTTGTTGTTACTCATGGCCCGGACCTACATGGTTATTTACGGGGGGAGTATTAAGAAGTCTGAGCAGTGGTTACTCTCAACACTTCCAAACGACGCAGGTTCCGGTTTGGGAGGCGTTTGGTTGTAAAAGGCCTCTATATCTCATGGCCCGGACCTTTTTAGGTTATTTGCGGGAGGAGTGATGAGGGAGTCGTTGAAAGCTCATGGCTCAGACCTGGATGGTTATTTGCGGGGGGAGTGTTCATCGGCGGCTTTATGTTTCTATGTCTTGTAACATGTATATGTGAGCATTTGTGTTGCATTGTGATGTGCCAACCCCTGAATATTCCTAATTGGATGAGATTGCTTGGGTATGTAATTTTAGTGCATCAAGACACTCGTGGAAGATCAGTACGGTCTCGATCAAGAGTTCCGATCTGGACGAAAGGAGAAGCTAACTCCTTGATCAAAAGAGCCGAAAGGAGAAGCTAACTCCTTTACAAATAGAGCAAACTGATTGTCTGTCGGAATGTCCCTCGGAATGACCCTCGGAAATTTTTGAGCTAACTTGAGTTGTTTTGCATATATGCTGTAATCCCGGACGATTACTCTCTTTCAAGAAGGGGAGATGTCACAAAGTGCTGATGTGTCAAAGCCTAAAGAATGGAGCCAACTTGCAGATGCTGGCCGAGGGGGCCTAAAAATCCTAAGAAGAACAAGTAACATAAGAAGAAGTCCTACCAACTTATGGGGACCCCGTCCAATGGGGCCCCAGTGACATACAGGGATTAAAATAAAGCAGGACCCACACACACACTCACGCAAAGTTGATGATGTGGCAGCTGTACGACAGATTTTCAAAAATTGTGCTGGTATGATGACGTGGCAAGCTGTACGGAATTCCGCGTTTTGCGTTGGCTGAGGATGTGGCAGGCTGTATGGATTTCCGTAAATTACGCTGACAGCTTTTGGCATTGCTTTTTGGACCAGAAGCTTTTGAGTTTTGAAGGCTTTTCACTATAACTGCTTTTCAGGCCAAGGGCCTTCAAATATGAGGTTAGGACTCATTCTCTGGCATGTTTCCTGGAGAAGATGCACAGTCTGGAGTACCGCCTTGTACTGTGTTCAGGGTTGTTCTCGTCCGTCGTACGGCTCGTCCCGTCCCATGTCGTCCCGTCCGTTCCGCCTGGCCAGTTTTTAGTCCGTTTGACCGGCTGAAAAAACGTTGACTGCGCTTTTGACTGCAAGGAATTTACGTGACTTTTTGGCATAGGATCCCCCCCCTCACCTCCCACATGCCTTGAGCATTGCTTTGGATTCCATTAGCTCCTCTCTCTCCCTCACTCTCTCTCACATTGCTTTGGATTCCATTAGCTCCTCTCTCTCCCTCTCCCTCTCTCTCATTGCTTTGGTCCTTTACCTTGGATTCCATTACGGCCTAGGCTCCTCTCTCTCTCTCTCTCTCTTATCTAACTCTCTCTTGTGTTCAAGCCTCAAGGGCAAGTGTGTACACTCTAAATCTATATAAGGATGCCCTCTTTCTCTTCTTCTCCATTATGTTCCAACTCAAGGCTCAAGCTCATGGGTCATTCTCAAGCTCTCAAGCTCTCCATTCCTCCATGAAGCATTCCTCCATAGCTCTCAAGCTCTCCATTCCTCCCTCATAGCTCTCCATGAAGCATTCCTCCATAGCTCTCAAGCTCTCCATTCCTCCCAAGCTCTGGCCTCTCCATTCCTCCCTCAAGCCGGTCAAACCGACGGGTTTCTCGCACTCGATCACGCAAGAGGGTCATTGTGCGTGGAGTCCCTTCGGCTACAAGAGGTAGAGGTGCAAGAGCTTCCCATGCTCGTGGCCGTGGCCGTGGCCGTGGGCGTGAGATGGAGGCTACTACTCCTACAACCTATGTGTGGCGAGGCTCGGGAAGCGGCTCCATTGCGGCGGCCTTTGTTTTGGAGGATGTGCCTATTCGTAGATCCAACACTATGGACCCTAGAGAGCCGGAGTATGACGAGGAGGAAAATCTCCTTAGTGAGGGAGATTATGACACACCACAATCCGATTCATGTGAGGATGAAGATGACATCGATGAGCATAGCTCACAAGAGTAAGATGATGATGATGATGAGAGCGAAGAAAGCTCTTAGACTTTAGTGTCTCTCATATCTTTTTTGACCCTACTTCCACTTTTTGCACGATTGAGGCTTAAAAGGCCTACTTTTTTGTATCATCTCGATTATCAAATCTCAACTTAGCTTTTTGATTTATGACATATGTAATGCGAATCGCAGTTCATACCCATTGTGTCTCACTGTCTTGATTCTCAACTCTTGAGTGTCGGAACTTGGCACTTGCAAGTTGCATTCTTGTCCAATGTGATAATCAATTGTCTATTTGTCTTAAGTGTAAAATCTAGGGTTAAGAATTGCGTGTTTTTATTTTTGAACGTACTTAACCATGTCGTACAACATAAAATTTTCTAGTTCGATGAGTACCGTACGTCTTCGTACGTGGACAAAACGTACGTGACCGTACGAGACCACCTTGACTGTGTTGATGCAATATAAAGAAATACCGAAAGGGGCGCCAAGGTTTGGGGCCAATACTCTCTGGGGTGGAATTCCGCCACTCCGTGTCGCGTATCGTCTCTCTCTCTCTCTCTCTCTCTCTCTCAGTTTAATTGTTAATGAAGTGCGAAAAGTCTGTTCAGTCTGTTCTTTTCTATTGGCACGTGGTGCCCGTCTTGTGACATGTATAACTTAAGTTCAAGTGTGATCTGTCTGGCAAACGAGGTCTCCTCAAACTGATCAAGAATCCGTCTCCACAATGGATGCGCATGCTTCTCTTTGGAAACTTCCTTCGTGATGCGGTTCGAGAGGTTCATCATAAGAAAGATGAAGACTGATATGTCCCGATCTATCCACTCGTCGATCTGGGCCTGAGTGGCAGTGGGAAGGGAAGGCTGAGTAGCCAAATAGGTGAAATAATTCAACCATTCCTACCAGAATTGTTGGATGTAGCGTTGGTAGATGCCGACGTAATCGCAGAAGTGGAGGTGGCCGTAGTCGCAGAAGACGTAGTGGGCCCCTTCTGGAACTGTTGTTGTTGTCCCTTTTGCTTCGGAGTTGACATGTCGCGTGCTTAGAGAGAAGTCCCAACGGTAGATCGATAAGATCGCAAGTTGTTGATGAAGGTACCGTTCCCAATCGTCATAAAACCATCTTTGAGGAGGTAGTGCTCATGATGTTACCCGTCTTGCAACTGTTCAAAGATCCTTGCAAAATATTCATCAGTAGCATACTGTTCCTCCATGTCATCTAGCTCATGATGATATGGAATTGCACAGTTGAAATTTGTGGCTTCCTTGATAACGCATCAGCCACAACATTCTCCTTGCCTTCCACATGCATAATCTGCAAGTGGAATATAGAAAGAATGTTTGCCCATCGCATATGCTTTTCGGATAACTTTGACCGTGTCAAGAAGTATCGCAAGGCTTGACGGTATGTTTGGACAACAAAATCAACACCTAAGTGTCACGTGACACATCCAACTCTATGTGTCCGTGGACAAGCTACAACACGACAAGGGTTCAGTCAGTCCAGTCAGTTTAGATTAGAAGTGATCTGACACTTTTGTGAGTCTATTCGTAGACCGTGCATGCCCAATCACTTAGTGTAGATGCATATCCTCTGGTTGCACACAGCATGATCATAAGCATTCCCATCAAAATCCATCAGAATCCTTCAGGGGAATTTTCTAGTGCATTTAGCCTATTTTCCCTATTTTTGACATTTTTCACTTATTATTTTTAAGTGACTTTTGTTGGAAAGTAGGTGGGGCAAATTGAGTAAGTTTGTATATAAGCTAACCTAGACTAGCACTAAATGGCAGAAGAGGCAACAGGAGCCAAGATCAGGAGGCAACTTCTCAACAAGACCTTGGCGGTTTCCCCCTCCAAGCAAGAAGAACATCCCCTAGCGTTTTCTTCATCAGCCATTACCTAGCGTTTTCAACAGCTGCACCATCGCCAACAAGCCCAAGCCCTTGGCGTTTTTGCATCAGATCGTCACCGCAAGATCCTCTCATGCGTGGCGTTTTCCCCATGCCTAGTGTTTTTGAAGAGCACCAACAGCTAGCGTTTTTGGTCTGTAGCAGATATGCAGCCCTAGCGTTTTGAAGAGATCCCAACGATTGCAGATTTGCAGCAGTAGAAGACCTTCAAGTTCAGCCATAAGAAGTAGCAGATTCAGCCCGGTAAGAACCTCAGTTTTCAGCCTTAATGAACCTCAGTATTCAGCCCTAAACCTGCAGATTTTCAGTGACAAAGACCCACAGAAAATAGCCCCCAAATCAGCGTTTTTGGACTAGTCGCAGATTTCAGCCCATAGCGTTTTTGGACAGTAGATAAAAGATTGTAGATTTCAGCCCTTAGGTCGACTTCACATCACCGTCGTCATCGTCGACATAGCCTAGACTTGCATCAGTCACATGCATTCCATTTGTACCAGATTGTGCAATCATAAGTAGACCACTCTCGCCGACGAGAGTGGGGCCTTCGGAGGAGGGTTTTACAACGTCTCTGGTGGCGTATCTCTCTTCTCTCTCTATCTCTCAGTCTCATACACTCGCACGCACAGTGTCTATTCACTTTGTTTGTGATCATAGCATTCTCTCTCTAAGAACGGAAGGCTCTACCTTTCATAAGAACAAACGGAACCTTGAGCACAATTCGGAGCACTCATCTTGAGCAAAGTGCAAACATTCATTCCGCTGCATCTTACATTGGTATCAGAGCTTTGGCAGTGTTCTGTATCATTCAAGGAAAGGACCACAAGAATCACAAGAATTTTTTTTTGCTTGTTGAGGTCGCACGAACCCAAGTTCGCTTGGGCGTGTCTATTCCTAATCGTGTTTTTGAAGAGTGACAGGAATCCCAAGAAAGAAGGGCTTGTCTAGCCTCCTCTTGTGTCTCTTTTCACTCATTGAGCGGACCGTGCACTTAGCGGCCGACCAATCGACGTGAGGTGGAAAAAGCAACCTTGGTGTGAGCGCAAGGCCGCCAATGGGTGCGCCCGCGGAAAAGAGCAAAACTCGGGTGAAGAGAAGATCCTTCTCAAACACGGTTTTTAAGCAAAAGAAAACCTCAAGAATCTCAAGACCCTCAAGCACCTCAAGACCCTCAAGAACCCAAGAATCCAAGACCCTCAAGAACCCAAGTCCCTCGTGGACTTAAGAACCAAAGATCATAGTGCATGGTCGTCACCCGAAGCGGAATAGATACTTCGCATACAGGTGATGAGCATGAGAGAGGCGACGAAGAATTTTCCCCACCAAGAGATTTTTCCGACCCTCTGTTGCTAAATTGGCTTTATTTGACAGAAAAATAATTCTAAATGAATTATTGGATTTATAAGTGAGAGGGTTTTCTCGCTTGGAACACCAAGAAAATAATCGAAATGAATTATTGGAATTTTAAGTGAGAGGGTTTTTCTCATTGGAGACATCCGAGTACAGGGTATTCCTAGTGCACCATTCAAAGTAATGACAGGAGCATTGTGAACGGGAATATCTGTAAGGCCACCAAGAATGGGTACTTCTGATGCGTCACATCGGATGGGTGACAGGGAGCATCGAGAAGAAGTATCCGACCATCCGGGAACGGACATCTCTAATGCGTCATAGGATGGGTGACATAGAGCATCGTGAAGGGGATTGTACCGTAAGTTCGGTAGGAAAGGACTAGGTGATGGGTATTCCTGATATGTCACAAGGTGGGTGACGGGTGCATCAGAAAGGGGATAACCATAGTCGAGAGGAAGTCCGAATTGCAAAGAGGAATACGCGTAAAGACGCAAGCACAAGAATAAAGATGGGTTCTGAGAATTAAAAAGCGGAAAATTTGAACGAGTTTTCCGGGAAGAGCAAATGCGTTCCGGCAAGGAATCTATGTCGGCATTGCATTTGTGCATGTGGTTGCATCCAGGGACGCTTGAGAAGTTTTGTGAAAAACATTGTTTTAAACTTATAAGGTTTTATTGAGTTTTTGGGCAGGTTCATACCAATTTTAAAATATGCCGGCCGCCCACTTAATAAGTGGGCAGCCACTTAGAAAACAAAGCAACAAAACCCGCAAGCGAATTCTCTCTCCCTATTTTCGGATAGAGCAGCGCAAAAAAATAAAAAATAAAAAAAAATGGCCGCGATCTCTACGGGAGTAGCTATTCGTGCTGTTGCCAAGGAGCTATAAAAGCACCACATGCCCTCACTGAAAGGGGGTTACCAACGTCCGCAAGAGAAGACTCTGCCGCCAGATAACGCAAGAGATCGCGATACTACGAAGCACGGAAGTCGCTTTTTCCCGCGCAACAGCGACATGTATCTATTGTGAATTCACCATACAAATTGTTGTCGCGTGTGTGTGTGTTTGCAGGTACTTCATTGCGAAGAAGAAGCGAGAAGGCTTCGGCCTACGCCTGGGAATTCCGGAAACGGAATTCGAAAATTGTCTGCGGAGTCTCGACTCCGAGTACAGATGGAAAAAGGATTGAGAGCTCGTCTCTCGGATTTCCCTTACGGGAAGGAACGACCATCAAGTCAGAGAATTAGAACGGAGGGGTTTTCTCCGGTTCTTGTGCTTGTAAAAAGATTCTCCCTAATAAAGGATTCTCTTTAATGGGGGGGACCAGCCCATCTTCTGGTCCCCAGTACTGTGTCGATCTTCTCACTCTCTCTCTCTCTCTATTTATTTCTCTCTATTGCCTTTGGCTTCAATATTAAGTGATAAATTCTATTTATCCGAGTATATTTTATATTGTTATACGCTCCCGTTTGTGACGGTGGTATCAGAGCATCGTCTCCTCTCTTTCTCTGTAAAGGAGGACGACTCTAGGAAGATACGGGAAGAAGCCATGACAAGCCAAGAGAGAAGTAAGCAGGCGGAAACCTAAGTCCTGCAGGAAAATCTCGCAGAGTTGGGAAAATTTTTCTCTTTGCAAGAATTCGACACAAGACTTGGGATTCTTTGAGAAGGCGACAAGAGCATGATGCTCAAGAAACTAGAGAATCCATTGAGCGGAATGCTCGAGATCCTTCAGAATCCAGAAAATATCCATGAACGTCAATCCAGAACTATAGCCATGAAATCCCATCATTCCGGGAAGGATATGAAGAAGGTCTTTAGACCTAGGAACACTCCAGTCAAGTTTGATACTTTTGACGGAAGGGAAGATGTCCTGAAAGCTACTGCTTTCATTCGACAATTTGAAGTTGCCTTTGCAAACGGCAATTTCTGAGAATGTCGAAGGTGAGGCATGTGACCAAACACCTCAAGGGGGATTGCAAGTACTTGGTGGTATACCAATGCTCTGCAAGGAACTTACAACAACAATTCAAGGCTGAATTTTCCGACAAATTTTTTTCCTCTACGCTTTGAGGAAGGCATTCAAGAAGATTGGGATTGGTTTGCCCAATAGGAACACGAGCGAGTCAAAGCAAGTAGTGGTTCACTCTTGCCAAGGTAGCTCCATTCTTGATCCTCTTTGAGGAAGGAAAGATGAACAAATTTAACGAAGGACTTTTGCCCGAATTTTGTAAACCCATCTGCAAGATACTTTGCAGCAGATGGTGGAGTCAGCAATAAAAGTTGAAAGTGTACACCTTAGTGTACATAGAATACAATCCCCGCAGTGGGACGAGAACCATTGAACACAGAAACAACGAATTTTTGTTACCTCTCCTCGAAGGATATATTGCTATCCGGAGAAAGTTTGGAGTAAGGGAATTCAATCTAACTCCTGAGTTCTTGAATAGAAGACCCTCAAACTTAAAGTGAGAGGGCAGGTCTTTGATCAAAGTTACATCTTTGAGAAAATCATAAAGTGCATGGTGCTTGTTTGCTCTTTTGCACGACGTATGGTTATGTCTGACCAAGACTACTCACTCTCGAGTGTTTATGAGAGTAGGATCAATTTGAAACATTGTTTTCTAAGATGAATTGGTTTGCTCAACTAGCCAGAAGGTCAACTATTGATTTGGTATCCGATAATTCTCGAATAGATTACCTGCTACTGCGGGTAGGAAAATTATGAAGGAACCATTCTCAGCTTTCCAGCAAAGAAAAGCTTTCATTAAGCTTGAATACTCTTTAAGCCCACACTCCCTACCCGGTCAGAGAAGACATGGTAGTGCTTTTCTCACAAGTGAATGAACACTCTCTTTACGAGGGAAGGAACAAGTGACGACTACGGCCTGTGCTCGAGGAATCCAAGGATTGAAATCCTAGTTTATTTGATGAGCGGGTTTTGCTCTAAGATCGAGCCAAGGGATCGTCAGGTTAAGCGTCTTCTCTCTAAGGATCTTACGAAGGGAAGGAAATTTCCCAAGTTCACTGAAACTCTAACACAGCTTAAGAATTATGTTCACCTTTGAGTACATGGATAACACACGAAGATGCAGACCTATGCCAAGGAACTGAATGAGAGTTTGTTATACTCTCTTGAGCGCCTTTTTATGCGCAAGGATATTCCGACACGAGAATCTCTATTTGAGATGTGTTCGATAGAAGGAATTTGAGTTTCTCTACGGAGAAGAGGTTTTCTGATGGTCGTTGATCATTGAGTACGCTATGTGCCTTTACCATTACAATAACAACTTTTGGTTGCGGTATATGTTTCTCCATGAGCAGGTCAAGTAGCATTTACACGCTACTGGAATAAATTCGAACTAATATGTTCGTAAGAATATTGTTCGCCAACCGTTTCAAAATGGTAAGAATCAAAGAGGGTTCGCTCTATTGTGAACCGGGTTTGAACGTACGTTCAGAAAATGCTATGGCTAGAATCCTATCTGCCTGAGATTTTGCAAGGCGTCACTGATGCTCGCAAGGTGAATCATTTTTGATGATTCTGAAAGGAACAGACTCTAATGGGCGTCGGGAAAACACTGTTGGTGGAAGGAAGTGCTGCCATGCACAAGGAATCTTCGGATTGGAACTGTCCGTCTACGTTGAGCGACGGTTCGAAACAAGAACCTTCTTTAAGGTGATCCTAGACTTTGTTTGTGAAGGAAGACATCGAGATTAATACTCTATGATGTGGGCATTCTCTATGTGGGAGGACACAAGAGGTTTAATACCCTCAGGACTAACAACGCAGCATTATGCGCAAGGAAAGATACCTAGACTGATTTTTAGGAGGATTATTCTTCTCGGATTGAGAAGGTAGACTTGAGTTAATAGATTCTCGGATGAGGAAACTTCCGATCTGTTGGAAAGACGCAAACGACGAGTTCTTACATGGCTCGTAAGTTTGATGATTGGTGAAGGATATCCTCGAGGTACTAGAGGAATGACATGAACCGGTAAGGTAAGTATTGAATTATTGAATTTCTATTTAATTTAATTTTAACTTCTCTTTTGAGAAAGGACTAGCTCAACTCACCATTGAGCAAGATTTGGAATCTTTCCGTTTTCTCCCCGGCAGTTCAGTTCGACCTCTACAATTGAGGACAACTGTTTATAAGTGAGAGGGATGTTGCTAAATTGGCTTTATTTGATAGATAAATAATTCTGAATGAATTGTTGGATTTATAAGTGAGAGGGTTTTCTCGCTTGGAACACCAAGAAAATAATTCTAAATGAATTATTGGAATTTTAAGTGAGGGTTTTTCTCACTGGAGACATCCGAGTACAGGGTATTCCTAGTGCGTCATTCAAAGTAATGACAGGAGCATTGTGAACGGGAATATCTGTAAGGCCACTAGGAACGGGTACTTCTGATGCATCACATCGGATGGGTGACAGGGAGCATAGGGAAGAAGTATCCGACCATCCGGGAACGGACATCTCTGATGCGTCATAGGATGGGTGACATAGAGCATCGTGAAGGGGATTGTACCGTAAGTTCGGTAGGAAAGGACTAGGTCATGGGTATTCCTGATGCATCACAAGGTGGGTGACGGGTGCATCAGAAAGGGGATAACGATAGTCGAGAGGAAATCCAAACTGGAAAGAGGAATACGCGTAAAGACGCAAGCACAAGAATAAAGATGGCTTCTGAGAAGCTTTTCTTAAAAAGCGGAAAATTTGAACGAGTTTTCCAGGAAGAGCAAATGCTTTCCCGCGAGGAATCTATGTTTGCATTGCATTTGTGCATGTGGTTGCATCCAGGGACGCCTCGAAAGTTTTGTGAAAAACATTGTTTTAAACTAATAAGGTTTTATTGAGTTTTTGGGTAGGTTCAGACCAATTTTAAAATATGCCGACGGCGTGGGCAGCCACTTAGAAAATAAAGCAACAATACCAGCCAGCGAATTCTCTCTCCCTATTTTTGGATAGAGCAACGCAAAAAAAAAAAAAAAAAAAAACGGCTGCGATCTCTAGGCGAGCAGCTATTCGTGACGTGGCCAAGGAGCTATAAAAGCACCACATGCCCTCACTGAAAGGGGGTTACCAACGTCCGCAAGAGAAGACTCTGCCGCCAGATAACGCAAGAGATCGCGATACTACGAAGCACGGAAGTCGCTTTTTCCCGCGCAAGAGCGACATTTATCTATTGTGGATTCGCCATTCCAATTGTTGTCGCGTGTTTGTGTGTGTGTTTGCAAGTACTGCATTGCGAAGAAGAAGCGAGAAGGCTTCGGCCTACGCTTGGGAATTCCAGAAACGGAATTCGGAAATTGTCTGGGAGTCTCGACTTCGAGTACAGACGGAAAAAGGATTGAGAGCTCGTCTCTCGGATTTTCCTTACAGGAAGGAACGACCATCGAGTCAGAGAATTAGAACGGAGGGGTTTTCTCCGGTTCTTGTGCTTGTAAAAAGATTCTCCCTAATAAAGGATTCTCTTTAAGGGGGGGGACCAGCCCATCTTCTGGTCCCCAGTACTGTGTCGATCTTCTCACTCTCTCTCTCTCTCTCTATTTATTTCTCTCTATGTCCTTTGGCTTCAATATTAAGTGATAAATTCTATTTATCCGAGTATATTTTATATTGTTATGCGCTCCCGTTTGTGACACCCTCCCCCTTTGCCATCTACGCCACAAAGTGTACCAAACCCTATGGAGGCAATGGTCAAGCAGATGACCGACATGATGGCCAAACAAGAAGAGACTCGCATGAACATGATGGCCAAACAAGACGAGACTTGCATTGCTTTGGAACGCGAACGCGATGAACGAAAAGAAAGAAAAGAACAAAGAAAGGAAGCAGAGGCAGCACAACGCGTGGCCTTGGAGGCCGAGGGTGAAGCTCAAAGAGTGGCCTTGGAGGTCGAACGTGAGACTCAAAGAGAACTACGCACTCAAGAATTGATTCGACAAGTACTTGCCTTGAAGTCCGAACCAGCCAAAGATCTTGGGAGTTTCTCAAGTGGTGCAAGCCACAATGCGGATTCCAACCATCCAGTCACAGAGAAGTTGACTTTCAGTAAGCATGATGGTAAGATGGATGCCACAGTGATACATTCTTGGTTGCATCAATCTAATGCTTATTTTGCGATAACTAAGAAGACAGGAAATAGCAAAGTTTTGACGGCAGCCATGTACCTTGCTGGTGATGCCATTAATTGGTACCAAGCATGGCAAGAGACATAGTTAGCCGCGAACCTAGAGGAAGGCGACGAATTCACGCCCCTTTCCTTCAATTGGACTGATTTCCAAGACAAGCTCAAGGCGTGGTTTATGCCACCTCAGTACCTCACACGATTGAAGGATGATTGGCGCGCTCTCAAGCAAAATGGTATGCCGGTTATGTCTTTTTCTAATCGAGTTTTGCAACTAGGTACCCATTTATGCAAGTCGGATGATGAACGCAAAGAGGCATTTTTTTATGGATTGGACGAGTATATCAAGTACAATGTCGAGGTGCTCGATCCAATCGATCTCAACAAGGCGGTAGCGATTGCTCTGGCACAGGAGATGAAGCACAACAAGGGAAAGCCTAAGGAGAACAAGACTTCCACAAGTTCCTCGCAGACTTCTCAGAACCTTCAAAATGGTAAGAATGGTAACTCCTCCAACCAATCTTCCAACAGTCTCTTAGAAAAGAATTCTTCCAATGAATCTAAGGGTAAGGCTAACACAATTGCTAAACCTAAGCTTACTCCATATGAAAAGGTAGCACAAGGAATTGTAGGAGGATACATCACATCGGAAGAGCAAAGCACTTATTCTAAGGAAGGTCGTTGTTTTCATTGTCACATTAAGAATCACATAAAAAGAACATGTCCTAAGCTTGAATCTAATGAATCTAAAGAATCCACAGAACCCACTTCCTCTGTCAATGCAATTAAGGATAACACGAGTGTGCCCCAAGTTTCTCTTGACCCTCCCATTGATGATTCTCTCATTAAATGTTATGGTCAGGTGTCGGGGCAGCGTTTCGTCATATTGTTTGACCCAGGTAGTATGCATGATGTGATCAGTCCCTCTCTTGTTGAGAGAGCCCGCCTAGAAGTTAGTCAGAAATCTCCTCTCGAGGTCTCTGGCTTTGTTCCCGGTATGGACTCTCTCATCACGCAGGAGTGTCTTGGTGTGTTGTTTGCAATTCAACAAGCTGCTTTCACTAGAAGATTTGTTGTCTCTCCTCTCTCAGGATGTGATATGATTTTGGACATTCGATGGTTTCGTGATCTTAACCCTCTCATTAATTGGGAGGCTAACACTCTCACTCTCCATGCCAAAAGTGATTCTCCCATTGTCATTCGTGGAGAGGACATTGTTCATTCTCCATCTCTCATTGCTAATATGTAGGACAAGATTGAATGGATTCAGGAGAAGGAGATTCTCTCAGTCTTTTCTTCTCCAAAGCATGACATACAGGATTTGCATGATGATTTGAATGACAAGCATGATGATTTGCATGATACTCATGATGTGATTTCTCACAAGCATGATGATTTGCATGATGATCAGGATGTGATTTCTCACGAGCATGATGATTTGCATTAAGATGATGTGATTGTTCACAAGAATGATGATGTGTTAAGTGGATACTTTCTCTAGTGAAGCTAACCTCATTGCAGATTCAATTAATCACGAAGAACCGATCTTGGCTCTCGAGCCTAGGTCCAAAGAACCCCCACAGGACGATTCGATCATTCAGGAAGAACCGATCTTGGCTCTTGAGCCTAGGTCCAAGAAACCCTCGCAGGAAGTATTATGTGTTCACATGATTGATACGCACGCATTGTTCGAGTGTTTCATTCGTGATCGTTTCCTATATTTTAGTCAGCGTCTTTATGTGATCCCTTTTATTAGGCATGACATATTGTACGTTGAACATGTTTGACTCATGAATGAGCTCGAATGTATGCGGATTGTTCATGAAAAGCTGAAAAGTATGCATTCAAGGAAGTCACATTCCATGTCTCTTCCTTGGCATGACACAATTGTAGATAGAGCACATGAAAGTATGAGCACCAAGCATGGGCATTTCCGTTGTGAATTGCCACAATTGATTGCTCTAGATCATAAGAGAAAGATTTCATTTCATTGTTTGCGTGTGTGTGGTGAACGGTTTGGCACTCCTTCTCTTTGTTCATCTACATTGCATGCACAGTCTATTATGACGACATGATTTTTTCCAATCACTTTACATGGAATAGGTACGTTAATGATTTTGTGTGGAAATGGTTTCAGGAATATTCAGCCATGGAGATTCTTGAAGAAGAAAGAAGCATGACTCTCGACAAAGTGGAAGCATCGAAAGAGCCACAAAAGACTTTATGTCGCTTTCGGCGCGGCCCAAAGAAGCAAGCGTTGCAGACCTTTATGAAGTTCAAGTACCGCACAATCCACACATCAGAGTGGGCCGGCGAAGAGTCCCTTCCAGGATTCCGAATGCTATTGGTGATCTCCATCATCGACGCCATACAGTTCGGTACCAGTACCTCACTTTGAAAAGGAGGGGATGTCACGTGACACGTCCAACCCTATGTGTCCGTGGACAAGCTACAGCAGGACAAGGGTTCAGTCAGTCTAGATTAGAAGTGATCTAGCACTTTTGTGAGTCTATTCGTAGACCGTGCATGCCCAGTCACTTAGTGTAGATGCATATCCTCTGGTTGCACACAGCATGATCATAAGCATTCCCATCAGAATCCATCAGAATCCTTCAGGGGAATTCCAGTGCATTTAGTCTATTTTTCCTATTTTTCACAATTTTCACTTATATAAGCAACCTAGACTAGCACTAAATGGCAGAAGAGGCAACAAGAGCCAAGCTCAGCAGGCAACTTCTCAACAAGACCTTGGCGGTTTCCTCCTCCAAGTAAGAAGAACCTCCCCTAGTGTTTTCTTCATCAGCCATCGCCTAGCGTTTTCAACAGCTGCACCATCGCCAGCAAGCCCAAGCCCTTGGCGTTTTTGCATCATATCATCACCGCAAGATCCTCTCATGCCTGGCGTTTTCCCCTTGCCTAGCATTTTTGAAGAGCACTAACAGCTAGCGTTTTTGGTCTGTAGCAGATATGCAGCCCTAGCGTTTTGAAGAGATCCCAGCGATTGCAGATATTCTCTCTCTAAGAACGGAAGGCTCTACCTTTCATAAGAACAAAAGAAACCTTGAGCACAGTTCGGAGCACTCATCTTGAGCAAAGCGCAAACATTCATTCCGTTGCATCTTACACTAAGAGGTAGTGCTTCCAGCTAGAAAGCGCATGAATCACGGCCAAGAGCTCTTTCTCATAGGCTTGTATAGTCTTCTTTGGCCCTTGCAAAATGCGGCTTTCGTAAGCTACTACCCGTCCATCTTGCATTAGCACTACTCCAATGCTACTGCCACACGCGTCACACTGGACCACAAATGACTTCCTGAGATTTGACAAAACAATTACTGGATCTGAAGTCAACTTTTCCTTTAAGAGACTAGAAGCTGAAATCTCTTTTTGGGTCCTTCTGAAAGTGACCTCTTTCTTTTGCAAAGCATGAAGAGGTGATACTATCTCTGCAAAATTCCTGATAAACCTTTTATAGTAGGAATATAATCCCAAGAAGCTTCTGACATCATGCACAGTCTTCAAGTCTGGCCATGTCTTAATAGCTTCGACGTTTGCGGGATCCATGTTGACACCATCCTTTGAGACTATGTGGCCAAGAACTTTTCTTAGGATTGACAAGTAGCCTGTGTGACTGCATAGCTCTTCGAACACAATTGTCAAGTGACGCCTATGCTCCTCTTCATTCTTCGAATAGACTATCATGTCATCGAAGAACGTCCCAACAAACTGTTGATGCAAGCGGAAAATTCGGTTCGTCATTCTGTTGAACGTGGCAGGAGCATTTGTTACCCAAACGGCATTACTAGAAACTCACAAAGACCAAATGTCGTTCTAAACGCAGTCTTGTGCACATCCTTTGGCCTTATACAAATCTGATGGTACCCACTCTTAAGGTCTATTCTTCTGAAAATTGCAGCACCCTCTAAACGATCGAGAATATCATCAATTCTAGGAATAGAAAACCTATTCTTGATGATATTCTTGTTCAAACCACGGTAATCAGCCATCCTTTTTCTGCACTAGGAGCACTGGGGAGCAAAAGTGTGAAGAACTAGTCTGAATCAGCCCCTTCTCTAATAACTCCTCAACCTGGCCCATAATCTCTTTCTGCTGCGCCGCGCTAGCCTTGTAGGGAGGTCTATTGGTGGGCTACACCCTTGCACAAAACTATCCGATGATCCTTAGGTCTCTAGCGGCAATTGTGACGGTAATGAATCAGTAAAACAGTCACTAAACTTTTGCAAAAATGTTGACCTCTCTTTATCTAACACATATAAAGTTGATTGACAATTATCTGAGACATCACTTGCAAAAATCAAGTACACAGAAAGATGATTCTTTATTACAGAAGTGATAGCAGAAGCAAATACAATAGGGACAGACTCCCCTTTAAGCTTTACATCCAAAACATGAGTTTTGCCTCTATGCTGAAGGGTGATCATTTTGCTGATTGCATCCAGCACGCCATGCACTTTGAACATTCACGGAATTCCAAGTAGCGCATCGCACCCTTCCACAATGGCATGATATAAAATTCTTCTGTGATTGCATATGACTGAATATGTAGACGCAGCTTTCCAATGATGGGAGTAACACACTCTGAGTAGCCAGGACATGCCAACCCTGCCTCTGCCGTGTACCCCATCTCTTCAGCATTGATGCCGAGCTTCATAGCTAACTTCAGTGAGATAAAGTTTGCTTTGGCATCTGGATCAAAGAAGACGAGTGCCGTCTGATCTCTCACTTTACCCCATGCTCTGCATAACTCACTGGCATCTGTATTGGGCCTGTCACCCACCATATCTGACACCAAACCTGCCGTGGGCTTAGGCTTCTTGCCTTTCTGGTCCTCTTTATCATCTGAGTCAGCTAGTCTTTTCCTTTGTGGACAATCGGTAGCAAAGTGGCCAGGTTGCTCGCATATAAAGCATTTATTTTGAGCCATTAGGACCTTTTCCTCGAGCGACTTGCGCACGAAAGGCTTCCTTTTCTGTTTCTTGGCCTGCGCTCCAGAAGTCCCAGCTGAATCCTTGTCTTTGGTGGCCTTTTCTGACCCCTGCGACGCTTCAGGAGCTGTTTTCACAAAGGGCTTCTTCGCTGAATTTTTCTTTTGCTGGACTCCTTTCTCGTTGCTTGGAAACCCACTGTCCTCTCCTTTCAACAAGGCAAGACCAGTGTTAGCAACTTCCATGAGTTGAGTGAGTGTCACCAGCGTGTGACTACTATCTATCCTTTTTGTTGATTTCTTTCTTATTATCTATTTACTTTCACTTTTTGGAAACTAACTGCCCTGCATTGCATAGCTAGTGTGGAACTGTCCAGAGGGAGTCCAGGCCCGAGGGCAAGAGAGCACTAAGGTTGGACAAGGACTATGGTTAGCCAAAGTGGGGTCATTGACTAGCCAAAGCGAATCCTTTGCTACAGAGGCTACATTTCAGTTCTGGATGTGGCCACAGTGTACAAAGAGGGTCGGATGACCTAGAAAGATACAATGGCATCCTAAAATTTAGGGAACTGCTATTTTGGGACCTGAAAATGTGTTTGCGTCATTACCTCCGGAATGACAAGGGGAACATTTTCTTACTCTGCCGTGAAGTCAACTGGGCAACCGGTTGGGAGATTTTTAGGCGGCAACCCCGAAACAGGAAAATGCTTATAAACGTGCTAAGTGGCACCTTCTGGTGCACTTTCCTCATGCAACAAGAAGTGGCGCTGAATTTGAAGCTGGGAGAGGCTCATTTTCAGATTTTGTCACAGGTTAAGAGCTATGGAGTGCTTGCTTTCCCTCTTATGCACAGTGCGGTGCCAGGAGTGATGCCCTGCACGCTACGCACTGCCCTCTCTCACCCCTATGGCAGTATGTTATGCCCCACTAGTGGGCTTTTCAATTGACCAATGTAAAGTTGTGTGGGTTCATGCGCGATTGCCGAGGCAAGAGCCTCTTGCACAGGTACTGGATTAGCTAGCGGCTAATCCCCCCGCAAGTACAGGTGAATTCGGAGAGGTTTCACGCCAGAAATCTCGTCCGATTCAAAGGGCAAGTAGCCCTACAGATGCGGGAGCTCGAGGACTTGCTACGGATGCGACCGGCACGCGAAACGGAGCCCGAAACAGTAAATTACAGCCTGCTGTGTATTTTTGCAGGTTTAGGGTTTTGGCCCTAAATGGTCCCTAATACCCCCAGGAGGTTTGGGGACGCGAGGGGACCGCTGTACAGGTGATCTGACGCATTTTCGGGGCTGAAAACAGAGAATTCAGCGTGCTGCAGATTCTCGCCAGGTTTTGCAAAGTGCCCGTATGCGTCGGGAAAGTCAGTTAATGCGTGGGAATATTGACTGTGAAGTGTCCTAGTACAGTTATGTTGCCCAAATCGGGCTGGAACAGTTGACATTCAGCCGAGCTTGTGCGGGGTAGCTTGTAGGGATCCACAACGTTTATTCCCTCTTTTGAACAATAAAGAATTACCGAAAGGGGCGCCTAAGTTAGGGGCCAATCTGGTGTCGGTCTACTCATACAGGTGCAATCTAGCAGCGTGTATCCCTCTCCCCTTTGTTGTGTCTTGAAAGTACAGATAAAGTGGACGACAAATTAAATGGGTGAAAGCTAAATCAAGGTTTGAAGTAAAGTCTACCGCCCTTTTTGGATTGAACAAGCCGGTTACAATGAGTGTAGCCACTCTGTTCTTGGTACAATAATCGAGAAGCCCTTTAGGCAGCCCACGACAATACTTCTCTATTGTCAATGGCACAAATCTGTAGGAGGTCATTGAGAGTAACGCTTTACAAAACCTCCGATTGTACTCCATCAAGCTCTTGCATGTATCCGAAGTAAGCTGGTGCCAATCTGTCATGACGTCGGCTTCAAATTCATTTTACAGCCAAGCAAATGCAAACATTTGCTTGAAGTAAAACCCATGTAGCGGGTGCCTGTCCTTGCATTAACAATGTCGTCCACCATGTAAGCGCATTGTCCTTTAAGAAAGTGGCAGCTTTGCTGACCTTAGAGGCCTCTGTAAAATTCCCTCCCGCATAAGGTGTATCAAACTACTGGAGGAAAGTGAGAGCCTTTGCCTTATCCTCGAAGTCACTGAAGGTGTTGAACTTCACAGTTGCACCACCTTCTTTGTAAGCTTTCGGCTTCTCTAGTGCCCCCAAATTGTCATAAGGGTAGTTTGCAACATGGGCACTGTAGTAGGCATCATCGGCACATCTTGGCCATTAACATTTTGCGTCAGAGGTGCCATATTTGGCTGCTGTCCAGAAAAACCAGCCATGCCAAAATGAGCCTGTGGCACCCCGAACTGGCCCTGGTTGCTTTGAAAACCTTGCTGCATGCCGATGCTACCATACATGGGGTTTGGCATCATGCCTTGCATACCCCCAAACACTATTCCTGGCATGTATGGCTGACTTCCAGGCGCATAACCAGCCATACTCTGGAACAGAGTTCCACCCCCGAAATACCCAGGATGTACCGTGGGCGGTGGAAAAGCTGGTGCATAGCCTGGTATCGAGTTCCCTATCCATTCAAGACAACATGCGGGCTCTGAAAGGTGGCGGGCTGAACTGGCATAGCCTGTGGAATAGGTGTTCTAGCCACCTGTTCAAGGACGGTAGGAACCTGTTTTGGAGCCCCTAACTCCGCAACATGCGAGTGTTCCCTATCCTGCTGAGTCGCCTGAAGTACTTGGGCTTGAGCCTCAACAAGCTCTGTTCGTGGTGTAGGTTGCCTATTTTGCTGTTGCATTGGTGGTGCTTGCAAGAACTCCATAAACCTTGGATTTTGCACCAGTTGTGAAAAGACATTCACCGCGGCAACCAATTGAGTCCTGAACGCATCATCCTCAAGTTGCCCAGTCATAAAGCCCTGTACTATTGGAGGGACATTCACATCAACAGGAGGTACAGACTGACTTGGCCGTGAGCTCTCGCCAATGTCAAACACCATACAAACTTCCTGTCTGTCCTTCAAAGAGGAACCTTCTTCCATAATGCTCTTCCCTTTGTTGGCCATAGTGTAATCCTGCGTCTTTACCCAAAACAACCGAGGCTCACTTCTTGAGGAAAAAGTGATTGATGTCCCGGCAATGGAACCTTGAAACCGGCCCGTGGGCCGGTAGGCTTTGGCTTTTACCCGAAATTCTTTACTTTCGACACACACAGAGAGAATGTGCAAATTAAACCTGCGACGGGAATTAACACTTAAGCACAAACATGGCGCGAAAGCTGGAATGCTCCGAGCAGACGCCGACAACCTGTAGGCCCCAAAATTGGCGCCCCTTTTGGTATTTCTTTATTCTTTAGGAGGGTAAGTTACAAAGAAAAGTCCTGGGAATCCTTCAATTGTATCCAGCTAGATACCACCTGTTTTGGCCAAATTCGGCAGCATAACATCCCCAAAACATGCACGAAACCAACTCCCCTGTTGGAACTCACTTCCACTGGCATAAACCCTCTGATTTCTGCCCAAAAACAGCTCGTTGTATTTACTGGTTTTTGCCCTGTTTTCAGTCCTAATTAGTCTCCGAACTGTTCTCTGTCAGGAATCGCACTTGTACGGTGAGGTTATCACCGTCACCGGTGCCTGCTTTTGGAGTAGCTAACTGGAGCAGTTAGCTACTCCTGTTCCTGCTCAAGGAGGCTCTTGCCTCATCACAAAAGCATGAAACTACACAGCTGTACATCAGTCAAATGAGGAGCCCTCTTGTGGGGCATTACATAACTGCACGTAGGGGAGAGAGAGAGCAGTGTGTAGTGTGCAAGTCATCACTCCTAGCACCACATTGTACATAGAGAGGAAAGCAAGCACTCCATAGCTCTCGACTTGTGACAGTTTTTGCAAAATGTGGCCTCCCAGCTACAAATTCAGCGCCACTTCTTCATGCATGAGGAAAGTGCATAGAAATGTGCCACTTGGTGCGTTTACAAGCATTTTCCCGTTTCTCCCGACTGGTTGCCCAGTTGACTTCGTGGCAGAGTTCTAAAATGTTGCCTTGTCATTCCGAAGGTAATGACACGAACACATTTCATGGCCCAAAATAGCAGTTCCCTAATTTTTAGGAGATGCTTCCGTTGGGCTGCCACTGGTCTTCTGACCATCTATCCCCATTGGGACCGCATCCAAAAATGCAATGTGGCCCACTGTCGGGTATTTTCCTTTGGTGATCTCACCTTGACTTTGTGCCTTTATTGAGTTCATTTCCTAGTATCCACCAACTTGCTAAGTGTGACGTGGGGACCTACATGATCTTGACTGAGCCTAGACACCCTCTTACTATACGAATCTCAGTGCCGACCAACTTCCTGTCTGCGGGTTAAACTACTGTTCACGTTGGCCATACAATGTCCGACCATTTGCAACTTCAAAAAGAGGGTTTCAAAAATAAAACAAAAATCATTGGAAAGGAACCTAGAACTAAGGTTAGCAGTTGCCACGTCCTTGTGACAGTTAACATTTACCACATCCTCGTGAATTTACCCATTCCCACTCGCCCCTGTGAAAGTATTGCTATGGAATTCATTTTTGGTCTCCCGAAGACACAGAGTGGGCACAATGGTATCTGGACTGTTATTGATAGACTTAGCAAGCAAGCTCATTTCATTCCAGTGAAGAAAACAGTCAAGCCGGATCATTTAGCGAGACTGTTCATTGCCTAGATATTCAGATTACATGGCATGCCTGAGACAATTGTCTCTGATAGAGATCCCCGATTCACGAGTTTGTTTTGGAAGGCAATTTGGGAGAACATTGGCACACGGTTGTAGTTCTCGTCATCTTTCCACCCGCAGACAGATGGGCAATCTGAGATTGCAAATTCAATCGTTCTGGATTTATTGAAGTCTTACATTTCGGATCAAAAGACTCAATGGGAAAGGTTTTTACCTTTGGTGGAATTTGCCTACAATAACACGATTCACTCTTCGACGGGGAAGGCGCCATTTGAGATTATTGAAGGTGCTACGAAGGTTCCACCCTTTCTAAGCAGGAAAGATAAGGCTTTTGAAGTCGACGAGTACACGAGGGACTTGGACATTGCTTTTGCTAAGGTCCAGGAGGCTTTAGAGAAATATCAAAAAAGACACAAAAAGGCAGCAGATCGACAGTGTCGCGATTTGAAATTAAAGGAGAACGATTGGGTGCTCTTATCTTTTGAGAAGGCACGCCTGAGAAAGAAAAGGGAAAGGAGCGGCTTTTTCCAAATCTTAGCATGAGATACTATGGACCTTTTCAGATAAAAGAAAAGATAAATGATGTCTCCTTTAGACTGAAGCTGCCCGATACTTGGAGAATTCACAATACTTTCCATGTGAGTCTCTTGAGGCCTTTTAAATGCGATGTGCCCGATGATGGGAAGCCAGATGAACAACCTGAAGTGGAGGAAAGCGAGGAGATACTCGTTCCAGAACAGATACTGGCACATAAAGATAGAAAGATAAAAGGTAAAGTGATAAGGCGGTTCTTGGTTAAATTCAAGAACTATCTCGCATTGGATGCGAAGTGGATGGAGGAGGAGGACTTGGCAGATACTCCTTAGATTGTAAAACTTTACCTTGAAGCATTCAATTTAGCACAGTCTACTCCGATAGAACCCAGATTTCAGCATGGATGAATCTAGTGCAGCGGGTATGCACAAGAGGGGAGTCACTTCGCTCCTTTGTCGATAGATTGCCCCGATATTTTGATTTGATATAAAGTCACTGTTGTCCCTTTGGGTTTCAGGGATACTGTTGAGATGACAGTATTCTGTTGTATGACTTTATGAATTGGAATTCCCGATAATGAAAATGATATTGATTGATTTGTACTTGACTTGTTTTGAGTGTAGGATTTGATAGACGAAATGACTGTAGCATTTCGTTCTCATAAATCTCTATAAACATGATTGCAATATGAATAAATTAATCAGGCATCTGTGAGGTCCGGATTGGATTTAGATGCGATTGCTAAATACCTTGCCGATTTACCATGGTCTGAGATTTGGAATGATTTTTGAATGTGATTTGTCATGTGATGTCCTGTGATGTCAAGTGATGTCTTGTGATGTGATTGTCGATTGGTACATGTGCTAGATGTGTTTTTCCTAGTGCGCCGGTACTAACAGTCAGTGTCTGCTAAAACAGTTTATGGCCTCTGTCTGTTTTGCAGGCATAATCGAGGGCGATTACAATGCTTTCAAGAGGGGGATATGCAAGAGGCGGATATGTCACAAATGGGTGACATGGCATGGCCTTGGACAGAGTGACAACAGACCCCGGCACACACACAACCGCAAAAAGAGCCGACAGGCTGTCGCATGGACTTCCAAAATTTTCGCCGCAAAACGTGCTAACAGGGTGACGTGGCACATTGTACGGAAATCCCGCTTTTTGCGGAGCTGATGATGTGGCAAAACGTACGGAAATCTTGATTTTGTGCTGGCTGAAAATCGGCAGCTTTTGGGGATAGTTGCTTTATTTTTGAAGGCTTTTCACTTACTGCTTTTGGGGCTCTGCTTATGGGCATCCCTTGTAACCAATAAGTAAGTGGGCAGGGCCTCACTTAGAGCATCTGGACACAGAGTCTGAGAGTGAGCAACTACCCACTCTCTTGTACTTTGAACACAGATTAATACAAAAAGAAATACCGAAAGGGGCGCCAGTATTTGAAGCAATATCTCTAGGCACGGAACTACGCCGGGCCGTGTCGAAACAAGTGTGAATTGTGAATAGTTTTGAAGTGAATCTCTTCTGTCTCGCGAAAGAATCTTGACTTGGAGTGTCCAAGTTTGCTACATGGTCATGCTGAGAGAAACGCTGGGCTTGTGCTTGGTCATGCGGCACGGCTGGGTGCTTTCCTTGCGTCTTCTGGCTTCTACAAGCGCCAAGGCTGCCCCTTTATAGGTAACTTAGTTTGGGTCAAGTAGGCTCAAGGGCAGCCCCATGACCAAACAAATCATAAGATAACTCATTTAAAAAATGCCAAGTTAAGAGGTGGTTCACATGGTAGAAAATGTTCATGCTGAAATGACTGTACTGTGCAAGAGAAGGTATGCACATTGCAACTATGACCGGCCTGGACATGCACGTCCTATTAGAGGCTCACAAAGGTGCGAGGCCCAGTCCTAAGCTAATGACTCATGCTAGACTGTAGCAGAACATGTCCACGTAGCGCAAGTGATGTGCATACGTGACAGCTCCATAAACCATAATTCTTGACATGCCAAAGTGTGTTTTGAAGACATCTTCGATAACAATGGCAAGTGAAGGAGCTTCTCTTTGGGACTTCCATGAATACCAATGTCCTTGGAACGTCGCTCCTGTTTCTTCAACTCCTCTACATCCACATTCTCAACATTCTTTGTTTGGGCGATAGCTTGCATGAGAGAGAAATCAGGAACCACATTGCTACCACATACATCAACCCAAGACATTTTTTATGTCGCATACATCATGGCTCATGGTGTCAAATTTGTCCTCTTTCAATACATGGTCATACTCCACTTTGCTCAAGTCCATAAGAGAGCGTCTACATTCTTTGACTTCCTCTTAAGGTTGCATCAAACGTGTTGTTTGCATCTCAAGTGTCCTCTTGAGAGAGAAATGAAATGTTATATTAAACGTCTTCAAAAGGCCAAAATGACCTATGAGATCAAACTGATACGATCCTTGTCAATCTAATCCACTGTGTGGGTACAAAAAGAAAATGAAGTAAAGTGAAAGACTAAAACTAAAAGACTCAAACGTCAGCTTGAAAATCATCATTATCATCATCATCCATGCTTGAGGATGCTTGGTATCGGACGTTGTCCGAGAAAGTATTGCATCGGTCGTTGAGGAGCTTTGTCAATGTCCGCCTCGGTAAATAATCGTACTGGGCATCTCCCATGTCGTGCTAGAATAGTCCTGATTCTCTGGTGGAGCCTCCGTTGATGTCGCGGTCGCCCCCGTAGACATGGGTGTCTAGCTCTTCCGAGCTTAGTGGCTCTGTCCACTAATATACCTCTGGTAGAAGTGGGCTCTGAAGTTTGCTGCAAAGCATGCTGGGTCCCTGCTCTAAAGAAGTCAGTGATCTCCCTTTGTAAATGTCTCCCACTACTTGGTCTCCTCAAGAGACTTTCCCTGTGTTTGCGCAGCTCTAGCAAAAACAACCCGAGGCATCTCTGATCCTGATATCTCATGACTCTAGCCAGCGGTCCAAAGCCCTCTCTGAATAGATAGTGAAAGCGGCCTTGTATCTTGTAGTATACCGGACAATGACAAATGTGATGTGACTCTGTCTCTGACTCTATATGACATAACTGGCATATCCTGTGCAGCCTCAATCTCTAGCTGATGAGATGATGTGCACATCTGAACAATAGCACATTGTATCCCAGAGGATAAATGAGTGTCCATATGGGCCGGTCTAATCACATATCCATCCTTTGTTAGTTGGCGGAGATGCTCTCTATAGAAAGCCATCTTCGTGCCCAACTCTTGTACCGGCTATATCCATGTGCTTCGGGTATCTAGTTGAATCAAATCTTGACGTACAAGTCTAGTGGTCTCCATTCGTGTGAGGGTGCATCCAAGGGGAGTACTAGAATGGAGGCAGTCTATCCATGCTGAAGCCGTGTGTGTGAAACCATGATGTCATTTGCCCATACCAACATGCTGTGTCCCCTTGTAGTGCTAGCTGTTGGGATGACTCAAGGGCTATGTAAGGTGCAACGGAAGTGAATGTTGAACTTTGCTCAAGATGAGTGCCCCGAACTGTGCTCAAGGTTCCTTTTACTTACGGAAGGGAGAGCCTTCCGTTCCTTTAGTGAGAGAGTGCAATGGACACAAACAAAGTGGTGAACACTGTGAATGAAGGTGCTGAGACTTAGAGATAGAGAGAGAAGAATACGACACTAGAATGTTGTCAAACCCTCCTTCCAAGGCCCCACTCTCTATGGCGGGAGTGGTCTACTATTGATTGCATAAATCTCTACAATGCTTTGGACTTGCCGATGATGTCGACGATGATGAGGACGACGACGGGACAGGCTGAAATCTAAAAACGCTAAGGGCTGAAATTTGCAAATCTTTATCTGCTGAATTCTGACTCTATGTCGGTGGCGATGTTGATGACGACGATGCAATGACGACGCGTTGAAAATGCAGATCCTGAAATCTGCGTTTTTTGGGCTGAATCTGCAAACGACACTGGATTTGGCTGTGCGGCGAGGATTTGCTGCAGGAAGGTGAGATCTGCGAGGTTTGGGACTTCTTCTGCGATGTCTGACTGCTGAAAATTGAAAATGCTATGCTGATGCAAAAACGCTAGGGCTGAAAACTGTCTTGCGTTGAAAATCTGCTAACGCTAGGGCTGATCTGCTATGTCTTGTTGTCGCCGAGGCTGATCTGCCATGTGACAACGCTAGGGCTGGTTCTGTGTGAAAACGCTAGGCTTGCATCATGCAAAAACGCTAGGTCTTTAGTTTGGGGGGTCTTGCTTGAGAAGGTGCACTGTGGATGTCTGGTCCCTGTTGCCTCTTCTGCCATAAATGCTAGCACTAGGGTTTTCTTATGTACTTGCTTAGTGAATTTGCCCTACCCAGTTTCCAACAAAAGTCACTTAAAAATAATAAGTGAAAAATGTCAAAAATAGGGAAAATAGGTCTATGCACTGTAAAAGTGCTCCTAGAGGTTATGCATCTACACTAAGTGTATGGACATGCACGGTCTGCGAACAGACTCACAAAAGTGCCAGAACACTTCCTATTCTAATTGAATTGAATTGAACTGAAGCCATGTCAAGAAGTAGCTTGTCCACGTATACATAGGGTTAGATGTGCGCGTGACCGGCTAGCCGAGCATATCTGTCTCTGGGAAGGTCCCATAAATTATGCATGAAGGGGATTGATTTAGTAAGGACCTCAACTACGAGAGGAAGGGCAGCTAGCTCAGCCCGAATAATCTCATGTGGCACCGAGGCCTTAGCCTGAATCATCCGAGAGATCATAGAGATTAGAGGCCTCTTCATGCATCTCCATCCATCAATGCTACCAGATCTGCCTTGGTGGTCCATTGAGGGCCCCCAAATGTGAACCCCACAGAGCATAGCTGAAGCCACTAGAGTGTCTAAAAGCGACAGCTTTATTCGAGGTTCCTGAAACTAAACTTGCAAACATATTTTCTCCAAACCTCCCAGGGCTGCATAAGCTCTCATCAATCTAGTCTCTGTTGCTCTCCTCAATGAAAATGCAGGTCCATTGAAGACTACCCCAAGATAGGTGTATGTATATGTATACTCCGCCGTCTCTTGGCCATACGTAAAAGTAGGTGTTGACCTCTTGACCCATTGTGGTGTGGTGTTAAACACCATAACCTTGGTTTTCACCAGGTTAACAGACAATCCACTATGTGGGCAAATGTGTACAAAGCATCTAAATGACACTGCATCCCCCGGGGGAGTCATAAATCAGCACAATATTATCAACATATAACAGTAGTGGGATCCATGTCCCTACCAACTGTGCTCCTCTATCACCATCCCTCTCAATGTAGTCAGCAATCTCATCCACATACATGCCAAATAGTGTAGGAGATAGCGGGCAGCCCTGTTTCACCCCAATAGTGGAGTGAACCAAATCAAAATCCCCTCTAGAGTGCGTACATGCCCCACTACTGACTTGTATAGAGCCATGATTCCCCAATCAATTGTTTTGGAACTGCCATCTCTTGCAATCTGCGCATCAATCTAGCTCTGGGCATTGTATGGAAGGCTTTGCGGAAGTCCACAAAGCAACAATAGAGCCGTCCTCCGCGTGATCTCCTCTCCTCAATAATGGCTCTGAGTGTCAGGATATGATCAAGAGTAGAGAAACCTCTCCTGAAACTTGCTTGTCTTGTTGCCCATACGCCCTCTCTCTCTGCCCATCTACTCAATTGCTGCTCAAGGATGGATGCGTATAACCGTGCCAATGTGTGTCCGATCATGATAGTGGGGTAGTTCCCAGGCTCCATAGCGTCCCCTGACTTGAAGATAGGTACAATCGTGGACAAACTCCAGGTATCAAGTAGGCCCTTGCATATGGCACGGTTGAACATCACTGCTAGAAGGTCTGCAAGCAAATCTTTGGCATGTATAAAATGCTCTGCTACCACGCCATCGTGATCATATGCTCTCCTAGTCTTCATCCTGTCAATGGCTTTCTTTATCTCCTGGGCGGTAAAGAAAGCACATGTGTGTGGGCATGGCTCTGGCGGATCTTGAAGAGGTGGCTGCCTCGAGACGGTGTAGAGAGATGATGCCTAGGGAATGTGGCACCAGGAGTTTGATGCGCTTCCGAGTAAATAATAATGTCTCTTCCCTTAAAGCTATCCTCAAATGCACCCACATCTAGCTTCATTGATCCGTTACAATTCCATGCTACCATTTTAAGGTTGGTCCCATAGGTCTCGCACCGTCATGCGGTGCGTTTTTCCAACACCACTACTCTCCCTCCCTTGTAGAAAAGCTATTTTCCCTTTCTCCCTCGCCGTCTTAATCTCTGGCATCAGTTCTTGCATGTGTGCTACTTGTGTTAGAGTGAGGTCATCGCTCTAAAATATCCCAGTTTGCTTGAGTGTTGGTCACTTCTTCAGGAATTCCTTCCTAGCTTCCAATGTAGGGAAACGTATAATGAGTGCTCTTTCCTTGGGCCTTCCTTTCTCATCACTTCCCTTCTTGCCAACTCTCCAAGCACATTTGTGTGTGGGTTCAGAAATACCCATGCGCTTCAAGAGCTCTTGCACTTCTTCTTCTACTTTTCCAGTGTCTTTGAGACCTATAATACGCACATGAAGGGCTCTAGTCTCTCTCTTTTGCTCCTCCTCAATTGTCATATTGATGATAGTTGATGTCAGTGTGGCTTCAGGCATCTAATCCTTTCCTTTCTTTGCGTCCTTGCTCCACTTTTCAACTTTATCAACCTTCTCTTGCGTTTTGAATAGGTGCTCCCCCCACTAAGAGGTTGTTCGTGCCTTTCGCTCTTCCTCTTCTCGTAAAGTTTTCACCTGCTCCTTAATGCTTTTGAGATCCTTGATCATTGAGGGTTGATTTTCTGCCTCCTTTGCGGGGGTATTTTTGCAAGCTGCAAGGTCTCCCTTAAGTGCTTCGATCGATGCATTCTTTACGTTCATGCCTTCTTTCGTTTTTGATTTCCAGGATTCAAACATAGCGATTGCATCCTCTAATCTTTTCTGCGTCATACATTCCATTACATTCGCTTTGGCCGTCACAATCGTCTGCATTTCGGCCTTCAATGATGCGTACATCTCGTCACACTTTTTAAGCATCTCTTTGTCCAATTCTTTCCTCATATATGCATACATAGCTTTTTTTTTCAATGTCACCCCTCAAGAGGCTCAGCTCCGCCTTAATCATCACGTGTACCTCCTCATACATTAAGTCATCTTTGACTCTAGAAAGTTTCTCTGCTCTCACAGAACGTGGTGATAGTGTGCTCTCTCTCTTGAGATTGCTAAACCAACCAACTGGGCAATGAATTAGTGATTATACAATGGGGACTACGTGTGCTTATATACTCACCTCAGCAAATAGCCGTATCCAGAGTTTGACAAATAAGTAAAATAAATACCTAAAGCCATAATAAATCTTGGGATCACATTGGGCCATTCACTTGAGAGGCCATAGCTTTAACAGAGTTCAATGTTTTTTTTTAAATGCAACAAAAATTTGAAAAACATTGAAGGAGTACGAGATCTAGACCGGATTTTGCGCCCGTAGGGAGGTCTCTTCTTGAGTGGAGGGGTAGATTTGAGGGCTGCCCGGTAAAAGTTTGCAATAGGACCTTAGTTTTTGCATGAGATTGTCATTGAATCCTACAAAAAAGCTACACAAAGGCTGCAAAAAAAAGAAGAGATTTAATGCGATTTCTCTTGACAAAACTCCACAAAAAATGCGACTTTCATGATGAGAGCTTTAAGCAGAGGTGAGATCCCACGTAGACGGTTGCACAAAACAAATCCTTTGAAAATGAGAGCTAATGCAAAATCAAAACAAATTAAAATGAATTAACGCCTTCTACAATACCATTAAGGAACAAAGTGAACACTGATAGATACAGGTAGGGGTCTAACACCCTGCGTGCAGCTCATAGTGGACATTTGTAGGAAGACCAAGTCGATGAAGAAGCTACTCCAACAGTGGCCGACTACTGGATACAGCTCGGGCGGATTTGCACCCCAACATTGGCCTGCTACTGGATATAGCTCGGATTTGCAATTAACTTCTTGTCACCATAAAAAAATGTTAACTTGAGCATTGATCGCCTCGTAGAAAGTTGAACTATTATATCACATCCAAGAATCGCCATTTGTGTACACATCACGTCAAAGATTTTCAAGACGATGAACTTTGGAACACACCCTGCCCATAATCCCGCTAACGATCATCAGAATCTAGCTTTTCTTGCGTGATTTGCAAGCGTAATGCCCTTGCCACCATCTTATACTCCCTAGGGAACTTCATAAGGACCAAGAATGCTAATTGAGTACTAGTCAATGCACATTTCATAGGCGAGAGTTGATCATGGATGACCTTTTTTCTTCATTAGAAATGAGTGCATGGAATTCCGGGCTTCAAACTTGAGGGAAAATAATCGTCCAAAAAGGTTGGCCGCTCACATGATAGATTCTCAATCAAATATATCTTCGAGCTTTGACCACATTTTACTTGTAGTTTCCAAAGTCTGTACTGCGGGAGAAATTTCCTTCGAGAGTGCTCGTATCATGTCTGACATCACCTTCTCATTACTCGCATCCCAATCAATGCATGATTGAAGATACTCGTCATCATGAAGTCCAATTCACTTGTTGCTACTGGACCTCATGGGTCTTGTTTCCATGCCGTTGACGATGAGCATAGTTGTCTCCGAAAAGTTTATCGGTGTTCAAACATGGGGGTGCCATCTTGGGAGTAAGAAGAAGTCGATTTCAAAAGTCTATCCTTGTTGCGTGTAAATACGAGCGTATAATTTCTTTTAAAAATAAAAGCGACTTATGGTTTATTTACAAACCACTGCCAGTGTTTTTAAAAACACTACTTCTATGGAAAATTGAACCACTATGCTTTAGAGACTCGAGAGAAAAATCAGCATTGTGAAGAAAACGCTCCAAGGCGACCCAAGCAGTCAATCATTACCGATCAGCCTTTGGGAACCCAACATTAGAAAACCCTACCGTACCAATTGCTCCTCACAGGAAAAAATGCTGGTCAAAGTAGATGATGCGGAAGCGTAAAGATAGAGAGAGAATGCACGAGGGAGAGAGAAAGCGAGAGAGAGTTGCTTGATCCAACCAACCAAGGCAATGAATTAAATGATTATTACAATGGGGGGAGCGTACTTATATACTTCTTTGGGGGTCTTATATTCGCCTCACATGAATTGCCCTAGCCAAGACTCATGTCAAATAAATAAAATAAATACCTAAAAATGACAAAGTAAATAAGTAGGATCGCATTGTGCATTCCTTGAGATGCATAATTTTAACATGTCATGTATCCCCTCATGGTGTATCTTATCTTCCAGTGTTCATCTCAGCATACTCCCTTTCATAAACCCGATATAAGCAGAAATTCTGTTTTGTGCTTTGGGATGAAACCTACATCAAACAATTGCTGAAATGTCGATTAGAGCAAGCGATTGTGTTTCTTTGCTTTCAGAGTTGTTTAGACAGAATATTGAAGCTCATGTCATTTGTGTTTTCAAGAAACTTGCTATTTGAATTTTCAAGAAACTAGCTCTTTCCACTAGCAATTGAGTGAACTAGCTCTTTCCACTAGCAATTGAGTGAACTAGCTCTTTCCACTAGCAATTGAGTGAACATGCATAATTGTGAGACTTTCTTAGGTTCCATTTGTGAGCTTGTTGAGGGACTTAAGTAGTTATTGACTAGTTTCGTTTGGGATGCAGGAAAGAATTGAAAAATGTATGCCATCAGGTCATTCATTTGACTCAAAAAACACAAGTGATGATCGTATTAGTGAGGTTTTGAATGAGCTTTCTCTAGCATGGGAACTCCATGTTTCGGAGTGTGTATTTTTGACACCTTTGTTGGAAGCTCCTTTAAAAAGCAACTTGGTCAGTCAAGGCTGGCACATCTGCCTACCTTCAGGTAAAAGTCTGCAATCATGTCTATGAAAAATTACCATTTGTGATGCTGTTCGTTTTGTTTCCTGTTCGCAGGCTTTTGTGTCTGAATAAGGAAAAACTGACGTTCATAACAAACTAAAAGATGATCATTGCAAGCTCTAATAGAACTAGTCTGTACAGGGGACATTATGTTTTGAGTATTCATGGCTCCCAAATGGAGAAACCTATCATGAAAGAAAGAAAGAAAGAAAGGAAGGAAGAGTATAACAAGGTTTCCAAAGGCCAATTTGGTCTATGAGACCAAAGTAGTACATACAGTTTTCTTTCAGCTAGGAAAAATTAGACAAGCATAAAGCTACAGGCTGTGAACCATCTGTCTCAAATTGTGTTGATGGTCCCAAATATACAAGATGTTAGTGGAAAGCGTCTCTCGATGTTAGTGGAAAGCGTCTCTCGCGAGGAAGGTTTATCTGCGTGTGATGTAGATGCCTTGGCAATCCTTCCCCCCAGTGCTCAATAATACCTCTGATGTGTCTTATGCGAGGGTGTTTGATTGCTGCTTTGGATGGTGTGGGTGTCTTAACTCGTCTTAGTGTCATTGCTCTATCCAGTGTGACCTCTAGCAGTGGAAACTCCTTGATGATGTATCGCTGCTGATGTTGGTGAAGCTGGCGTGGGTGTGATGAAGTCATTGATTGTGTGATACTTGAATGGGCCTAGCTGAGGAGGTCTGCTTTCCCATAAGATGGCTATCAGGTGCCTTCTGATTTCAAAACCCCAAGCATCGCTAGTTCTCAAACTGCATGACAATTCCTAGCTGCCCAAACCCTCCTGAAACAAGCAATATTATCACTCTACTCTGCCTCTATATTCTTCCATCTGCGTGTGATGACGTACAAATCTGCTTAATAGCTGTACATTACCGATGTAATAGCTATCGGTAATGTAATAGCTATGTATCCTTATAACTACTGAGATGATGGCTTTTAACTTTACATCGAGGATGATATCTCTACCCTTATCATTTTCCAAAGTGGCCTTTCTGGCTTGATAGTCGACCACGATACTGTTCTTGTGGTACCCCAAAATACATCACACCCTTCAAGAGGCATGACATGAAATTCCTCATGCCCTAAGTATCCTTGACAATGCAACTGAAGTTTGCCAATGACAAGTGTAATGGCGGCGTCATGCCCGGGTGCCGCTAGTATTGCATGCATCTGTGGTCCCATCTCGTGTGAGATGAGGAGAAGCGTCTGTGACGTGGCATTGTTTCCTTGCAGAGAATGCAGGAGCAGCATCCAGACATCCCCGGCTAGAGGAGCAGATGCAGCAGGCTAGGCAGGAGTTGGCTAGCATTGAAGAGCAGCGTCATGAGTTTGTCTTCCATCAGCAGGCATCTCAGTGGACCCAGGTGGGTGACAGAGTTACTGGGGAGTTTTTGAGACAGTGGGGCCATGCCATGGGCACACCAGTGTCCCAGTTAAGAAGACCCGACAGATCAGTTGCTGCAGAGGCTGAGGATTTGCGTGCAGTTGCTACTCACTTCTACTGTGCTATGTTGTCAGCTGAGCCTCAGTCAGACCTGACGCATGCAGAGAGCAGGTTTGAGCACAGATGCCTTGCCTTGTTACTAAGGAGATGCGACAGAGACTTGAGCTTCCCCTTGAGGCCCTCAGAGCACCCCCCTGAGGTAGTCGTCCGAGAAGAATGGTTTGACTCCCAGCTTCTTGGAATACTGGACTCGCTTGGTTCAATCTTTGCAGCGCATTCCAGCACGTTTTGCACACTAACAAGATGCCTAACAACATGAGTGAGGGCTTGATCTACTCGAATTCGAAGGAGGGAGGCTCCTTGGATGAGATTCGACAGTGGTGACCCATGACCATCCTCAACTCATCCTACAAAATTCTAGCAAAGGCTGAGCTTGAGGATCCAACCACTACTAGAGAGCATTATACATGGGACCCAGACAGGTTTTGTCAAGGGGTGTAGTATCCTTGACAACATCTTCGCTTTTTGGGAGGGTCACAGATCTTAGCAGATCTTGAGACAGGCCACTGGAAGCTTTGGGCCTGGGAGAGCTGCCCTCTAGCACGAGTGCAATTCCTTTCTTTCAGTACACTGTTCGACTGGGGCGACACGTACTGACAACACGGAGAGAGGCTTGTCCGGCTGCAGCACTTCATTGGCAGGAGGAGGGTCTTACAACTAAGTTCTTGTCAGGTTTTTGGTAGCGGTTGTGGGACTCCAGACCATAGTCACAAGGGACGTGTTTGGGGACGGGGGATGGGGCTCAAATGGATTTTTAGTGTAAAAAAGAGAGTGGGACGGCAAGTGGGGACGGGAAGCCCAAAAAAAATGGGCGTGCCCTATGACTATGCTCTAGACAGCCGAGGCGAGTCCCATTGTTCCAGTGGCTAGTTGCACATAGAGCTACAACAGTGGGGAGTGGTTGGTACATAGTGGCCTTTGGGCAGCTTGTGCAGCTTGTGACCATCCTTTGGACAGTCAGCGTCAATGTCTGTGGGACTGTGCCATGGCACAACAGGTTTGGCTTCAGGTTCTTCGGCTGATGCCAACTCTTTCCATAGCGCGGCAGTACACTTGGGGTATTGGTACCTGGTTCACCCTCACGGGCCCGACGCTACAATTTGAGCTATCTTTCACCGGCAGGATGATAGTGATCCAGGGGGGTTGACCTACACTTCAACCTGCTACTGAGCTTACCCCCCAAGAGTGGTGCAATGAGAAAGAGGTGTGTTGGGAGCTCGTCTATGGCTTGACACTCTGGTTCAATTGGCGGGCCCGTTGCTTCCGCATCTTCGAGGTTCGCCCTGTCCCACCGGCGGAAACTGTTCGCTACTTTTGGGTGGAGTTGATCCATACTCTTAGGGGTCAGTTCGAGAGACTTCAGGGCAGGGAGAGGGCAACACCAGGGGGGGAAGGGGGCAATGCGAGGGGGGAGGTGGGTGATGGCGTAGAACAGCAACGAGCATCTCATACAGATCAATTTTTTTTTGTTCTTACCTTTTTCATTTTGAGTTAATTAAAAAAGAAAGTGTTTTTGGTTCAAGTAATTCATGCATGGTTTTGTTTCTCACACTCTAAAGTGCTTTTGGGTCAAGTAGTTACTGTATTATTATTTTTTTGTTCTGCTCTTTCATTGTGATCATTGATAAGTTATCCTCTGGCCTTGTTAAACCATTTGTCAGCTTAATTTTTTATGTGGCTGGTAAGTTACTGTTGAGAACATGCTATGAAAAACTATCGTTTTTTGCCAGACTCTACGGATTTAGAAGGGCTAAGTGACAAGACAATCTGTCTTATTCAAGAACTTTATTGTCAGATCGCTCATATAAGCAAGGTACTATATGCCAGTAGGTTTGACTGGTTCGTTTGGTTGCAAAAGAGAACTCTCAACTTGGCTGCAATAGGCACGAAAGTTGTTTAGAAAGTAATTTTTACATAATAGAATTCTAGGAGATCACCAACCTCTAAGAGCTAATGACCCGTCTACCATTATTTTTTCAGCAGGACGTAGGTGACGAAGTCATTATTGCTGGATACTCGATGAAATGGAGCAGAGAGCTGGATTTTTTAAAGGTGTTGTTCATGAGCTAAAAATGACATTTCTGATTCAGGTTGCATGTAGTAAGACTGAGTTTGTTTGCGTCATGGCAGCGGGGTGCCCTCCCAATCCACATAACCAACAAGAATCTCTGCTTTCTCCCCGTCAATGTGGAGGTGTCAATGTGTAAGCAGTTTGAGATACTTGATATTATGCTTCATAAACCTACAGATGAAATAGCAAGTGTTGCTCTTGGAGCACAAGGCCAGATGCAGGATCAGGTCATATTTACAGATGCAATGCAACGAGCACTACGGTAAATTCATTTTCTGGACGATCGTCTTTGTGTACAGATGAGATTGAGCATGCAAGATTGGAGTATTTCATGTGTGTGTGATTTTTTCACAGGCCATACAAAGATGGCTTTTTTTGTTTTATGGGGGCACACATTCCAAGAAAGGCAAACTTATTTATGTGGGGGATCATAATTTTAAGACTTTTCTTATTTGTTTGTTCACTATGTGTCAATACATGTAACTTTGTATATGTATACAGTGGCATGCCTTCACATGCACGCAAGCTCGCGCACACACACTTTTGTAAATCAGGTTGATTAATTTACTAGTGGGAAACCTCAAGGCGAGTAAAACCCACAAAAAGATCATATACAAGGGAAAGAACGCAGAAGTGTTCGGCTGTACAACATGGCTAAAAGCATTCATAGGAAAGCTGATGCATCTCTGCGGTGATATCACCAACTTCCATGGCGAACCGTAAAGATTGCCTAAGAGAATGTTTGAAGAACAGAAAGGGATCTGCATGAATGTGATGGAGCGTATAGCCATTACGCTGGCGCCATAGGGTAACCCAATATCTGACCCACATAAAGAAGACTGCGAATCGCTGCAATGTTGGTGAGAAAATGCCAAATGCCCAAAACCGTTGTGGAAAACCATCGCCGGAAAACGCAGAAGAAGGGTGGATATGATGTGCCCTAAGAAAAGTGACTCCAAGCAAACAATGCCAAAGAAACAATCGCTCCTTCAAAGGCAAGTGACTATTCCACAGTGAAGAGAGAAGCTTCCTCCACCAGATTATTAGATTTGTGCATGTGCCAAAGGGCATTACAATGGCCAGCAAGCCAAGGTTGCGGTAGGAGAAGAGCATAAACTCAACAAGCAGAAATATCTTGAGAAGTCATTTCGCGAAGATTCCAATCAGACATGCGATCACCATCAGGTAAAGGTGAAATGGGCAAAAAATCAACGAGCATGTTCTGAAGTTCTCTCCAAAAATGGTGGTTATGCATGCCCAATCTAAAACCGCGAGAGCCCGGAAGCAATCTCATGCCCATCTCCTCTAGGAGCCTTAGTACGCGCTCGCTGCTGTTCAAACTTCATCCCCCCTGCCCCCCTGCTCGCCATCGCGCTCCCCCCTTGTCTCGCGTCCTCCCTCCCTACCTGTTCACTGCTCGCCTGTCCTGCCTGCTGCCCGCCCGCCTGCCTGCCTGCCCTCGTTACAAATTGACACCTCCTTTTGGAAGGTGGGATCAATGGCTCACTATCACCGATTGATTGTGACCGTTAGATTGCCCATGGAATGCAAAAGTTTCTCACTTTCTCGAATCCGGGGCTTGAACCCGCTACCCTCTCCCCCACGGAATTGACTCTAACCACTAGGCTATTGCGCGCTCGTTGAAAGGTGTTTGTGTGGTAAGTTTATAGATCACGGCGTCGCGAACAAGTTTACACCTAGTTCACACTGAGTTTACATTGAGTTCACACCAAATTTGGTGTGGTGTGCAGACCCTCCCCAGTTCACACCAGACTCACACTTTATTCATGTTGAGTTCACACCGAGTTTACACTAAATTCGGTGTGATGCACATACCTCCCGAGTTCACTCTTAGTTTACACGTAGTTCAAACGACGATCGAACGGCCCGGATTGCACCCACCTCGCGACGCCTACTGTGAGCCATTGATCCCTCCTCCCTAGGGAGGGTGACGAGGCCTGTCGCTGCCTTGCCCGCCTGCCTGCCCGCCGTCCTGCCCGCCGTCCCATTGCCCCCCTTTTTTTTTTCCGAGAAAAAGATCCTTCTATTAGTTAATGAAACCTGCCCATAGGGCTACATCCACCTCTGCAAAAGAGGGCTACAACAAGCATGATGGGGAGACTCTCCCAATGAAAAAACAGCATATATACAATGGGGCTAAATCAAGAGATGGGAGGAGGGAAGAGCCACACAGGTGGACAGTAGTGCCATCTGAGCACCCCCTGGACCATGGTGTAGAAAGGCCCAGGGCGCCAGAGTCGAAGGAAAGCCTCGCGGCGCTCCCGCATGCGGTCGGAGCTGCCCTGTAGTCCCTCAAGCTGTCCTCTGAGAGTATGGATCAGCTCTAGCCAAAAGTCACGAACAGTCTCTGCTGGTGGCACAGGGCGAGCCTCAAAGATGCGGAAACAACGGGCCCGCCAGATGAACCAGAGAGCTAGGCCGTTGATGAGCTCCCAGCACTCCTGTCTCTCACTGCACCACTCCTGTGGAGTAAGGTCTGTAGCAGGCTGGAGTGTAGGTCGCCCCCCCTTAATCACTATCATCCTACTGGTGGAAGATAGCTCAAACTGTAGTGCCAGGTCCGTGAGGGTGGACCAAGCCGCTGCCCCCCAAGTGTACTGTCAAGCCGTGGAGAGGGCAGGCATCAGCCGAAGAACTCGTAGCCACACCTGCTGGGCCGAGGGACAGTCCCAAAGACAGTGTCGCTGACTCTCCACCAACTGGTCATAGGCTGTACATGCGGCCGAGAGACCACTATGCACAAGCCAGCTCCCTAGTGCTGTGGCTTTGTGTGCAACCAACCACTGGAACAAAGTGACGCGTCTCGGCTGTCTGGAGTCCCACAGCCTCTGCCAAAAAGCTGCCAAGAACTCAACTGTGAGACCCTCCTCCTGCCAATGTCGTGCTGCAGCGGGGCGGGCCTCTCTCTGCGCTGCAAGTATATGACGTCCAAGCCGAACAGTGTATTGAAAGAAAGGGACTCCTGGGCGGTCTGCAGAAGAGAAGGGGTCCCTCCATAGCCACTCACCAGGATCCCACTGTACTCGTGCCAGTGGACAGCACTCCCAAGCCCATAGCCTCCAGTGTCCTGTCTCGAGAGCTGCTGGGTCAGGGTCTATGACGCAAGTCCTCCCACAGATGCCCACAACTCGGATCCTCTGGAAACAACACTCTGCTACCTGCGGGGCCTCTACTGTAACTCGCTGTAATCGTCCCCCACCCTGAAGCTCAAAGAACAGGGTTGGGACAGTCTCTGAACAAGCCCTGACTGAGATGAGAACCTCCATTCGTGTGAAGGCTCCCATCCATCGGGGTGCTACTGGCTCGAGAGGCGTGAGCCACTCAGTTGGAACTGACTCTGAGATGTCCTGACACATGCTCTGAACCCCTCTCATGCCCTGTAGCTGGACACCCTGCACCTCCTCTGACAAACCTGTGAACTCTAGCCAGTCACCTAGAGAGCGCGCTGGACCTGCTGCCATGGGACCCCAAGAAACATGAGGCCTACTCCCAACCAAGTGGCCTCTCTGAGTGCTAACCATGGGGTTCCAGACGAGGGGCTGTTGTAGGCGCTCCTCCGTGCATGTCGGCTGTCTCTGCTCTAGGCCACGCCGTAAGAACTCCCAAGAGCGAAGCAAACTCACAGCGAATCGGTCCTCCAATCTCCTGCTCAAACCAACTCGGCGCAACACTGTAAAGATCCATCTGGTCGAAGGTTGCCAAGGGCCTCCTGACTGAGGCACCCTGGCACGAAGCCTTCGCAGCAAGAACTCTTTCCAGGGCTCCTCGCCTGGAAGAAGTCCTCTGACGACGAACTTCCCAAGAAGGGCTTTGCTCTGCTGTGCTGGATCAATGATCCCAAGCCCTCCCTGAGAACAAGGGAGTGTGATGACCGACCAAGCCACCTTGGCTCGGGCAACCTGAGTGTTGCGACCTGACCAAAGGAAGTTCCTGAACAGCCTCTCTACCTGGCTGATACAAGAACTCGAGAAGATCCAGCAAGAAGTGATGTACCACATAGTTGCCAACAACACCTGGTTGGCAACTACTACTCTACCAGCCAGCGAAAGTCGTGCTGAGCTCCAGTGTAACAGCTTTCTCTTGATGGACAGGAGAAGAGGAGCAATCTGCTGCTCGGGGAACAAATCCAAACCAACCTGACAACCCAAGTATCGAACTGCAGTCCTTGGAGGAATCCACTTGAAACCCTCTCCTGGCATTCACTCTGGCACAAGAGCACTGCCAATCGAGAAAGCCACTGTCTTTCTCCAGTTGATCAGTGTGCCCGATGCACAGCAGAAGGTCTCTAGAGCCTGCCCACACCTGTGTAAATTGGCCTCCTGGCCCTCTAAGTACAAGGTTGAGTCGTCGGCAAACTCAGCGTCCAGAAGCTCATCTCCCCGTATAGGGAGTGCTAAGCCCCTCAAACCAACCTGCTGTGACACCAAAAATTTGCTCATCGCCTCCGCATAGAACAGAAAGAGAAAGGGGGCAAGAGGACAACCCTGTCTGACCGATCGTGTGAGCATGAAGCGCTCACCTCTACCTCCTGCCAAAAGCACCTGACTGTGAGCCTGTCTGTACAAAGCTGACACCCCTCTGATCCAAGCATCTGAAAAGCCTATCCTGCGAAGCGTGCCCTCTAGAAAGTCCCAGTCAACTCTGTCGTATGCCTTCTCAAAATCGAGAAGAAGAATCACAAGGTCCTCCCCACGGAGACGTGCCAAGGCAGAAGCCTCCCAGAAAGTGAAGATGTTGTCAAGGATACTGCGTTCCTTGACAAAACCTGTCTGAGTCCCATGTATAAGGCTCTCCAAAAGTGGCTGAATCCTCAAACTCAGAGCCTTGGCAAGAATTTTGTAGGCTGAGTTGAGGATGGTGATGGGACGCCACTGTCGAATCTCATCCAAGGAGCCACCCTCCTTTGGAATGAGGTAAATCAGGCCCTTACTCATGCTATCCGGCATCAATCCTGTGTGCAGAATGTACTGAAAGGCACTACAAAGATCTGGGCCAAGGAAGTCCCAGTACTCCAAGAAGCAGCTGGGAGTCAGCCCATCCTCACCTGGACAGCTACCAGGAGGAAGGGCCCTAAGAGCCGTGTGCAGCTACTCAAGCTGAAGAGGTATCTCCAGCCTCTGGCGCATCTCCTCAGTCACAAGACAAGGCATCTGCGCCCAAACCTGCTCCCTGCATGCATCCTGTCTCTCTGACTGGGGCTCAGCCGACAGTAGCTCACGGTAAAAGTCAGTAGCAACTGCACGCATATCCTCAGGCTCACAAGCAACTGACCCATCGGGTCTCCTCAGCTGATTGACCTTGGCATGCGAGTGCCGAGGTCCTACTGTCTCAAAAAAAGCACCTGTCACTCTGTCACCTTCCTGAGTCCACTGAGATGCCTGTTGGTGAAAGGCAAACTCATGGCGCCTCTCCTCTGTGCAAGCAAGCTCCTGTCGAGCCTGTTGTAACTGCTACTCCAACCATGGACTGTCTAGATGCTGCTCCTGCATCTTCTGTAGTGAAGCAATGCCTCGTCTGAGACGCTGCTCCACCTCTCTCGCTGCAGCCCGTCGAGCCAAAGACTCCTGGAGAAAAAAGTGGCTAAGCTGAGCTAGGCCTAAGGCCATTCTGTCTGCCGGTAGAGCTTGGCTGTCCATGCCCTCTGTCCAAAGAGCCTCTACCCTCTCTCTAAGTGCTGTGTCCAACAAGACTCGCTTTGGGATGCGAAGCATCGTGCTCCCACTCCTCTGCCTGTCTGCCACTGTGAGGATCACTGGTGCATGGTCCGAGAAGGATGTCCCTGCCAGGATGCCCATTGATCCCCCCAAGTCATTGAAGTGGTCACTAGTGTAGAAGCGATCTATCCGCGATAGATTCACTCCTCCCACTCTGCGGTCTGATCTAGAGAAGGCAAGACTCTCTGGAGGCCTCATAAAGCCAGAATGCTGCCATGTATCCGAGACCCTCAAAGTCATACACAACCTCTCCCAAGGTGCTAACTCGACTCCATGCACATTAGCATGGCTGCCTCCGATCCTGTCAGAGGGGTCCTCCAACATGTTGAAGTCCCCTCCTACACACCAATGGTCAACCTGTGGCAAAGACTCAACAATCTGTGACCAAAACTCTGCAGGAGCACTCGCCACATTGGGCGCATAGATGTTCAGGAAGCCCACAAGGCCACCCTGAACCTACACAGTAATCCACTGAGCTCTCCCTGGCACAATAATCCCTCTGCCCACAATGGCCTGCTGCAATGAGTCCGCAATAGTCATACATACCCCACCCTGGATGCCTCCAGGTCCAAAAGCAGCTGACCAAAAGGTATCATAACGTCCACGCAAAATCTGACCACATCGCTGAATGCGGCTCTCAGACAAATGGTGCTCCTGAAGCATAAGGAGATCAATCTCTCCTCCCACAAGGCAACGCTAAAGCTCCTGACGCAATCGGCCCCGCTGTCACTGAAACTGGGGCCCACCTAATCCCTGCACGTTCCACGAGACGATCCTCATGGGGAGCGAGAGAGAACAGATACTGCCGTAGCAGCAAGACGGGCTATCTTCGAGGCAGGCTTGGATGGGGAGTAATCCGCATCCGAGCGTCCTCTAGATAGGCGAGCCTGTAGTGAGTGCCTGGCCCAAGCCCAAGCAGAGCGAGCCGTGGGTAAAGCAACCTCCTCTGTCCAGGAGTCCTCATGTATGTATACATAGCAAGGCAAACACTGTGTATCAGCAAAAAAAGTACACCACAATGTGCCTACATCCTGCTGAGTCTGGGGGTGTCACCGCAAACTTGGCCAGTGGCCACAAAGTCTGCAGCAAATCTGTAACTCCAAGTTCTCCCATGTGGTGAGAGAACTCGAGAACCTGTGTATGCAACCATCCCACCACTGAGTCGAGGGACCACTCTGTCTCGGTCCTACCACAGAGGGGAAAGGAGAAACCAACTGTTGAGTCCAAGGCCTCTGTCCCCCTAGCGGCGAGGAACAGAGCGTGGACCCTGAAGCAGGCTGCCTCGTGGTCTGCTGCGGAATCGCCGAGAAAGCGAGTGAATCCGTAATCGAAGAAGTCCCAGCGGCGTCGGAGGTCAATGCTCGTCAGACCACGAGGGATAGCTGCAAGGGAAGATGTCTGAATCTGCAAAGGGGGCCGCAAGAAGGGCTGACCCTCTCTCGCTAGGCGACTCGTGGCAAAAGCGCTGCCAAGAGATCTCCTAGCCGCCGGCGAGGGACCAGTCTTCTGAGTCGACTGTGGTACTGAAGAAGGAGGAGGGGGAGAAGGAGCTGGGGGGGGACGGAGGAGAAGAGAAGCGGGGCGGGGCGACACAGACAAGGGGGCGAGGTGAGGAGTGGGCGGGAGCAAAGGGCGGGGGAGGGGATGAGGAGGAAGAGGGGAAATCTGAAGGTGGGGGGGGCTGGCGAGGGTGAAGCGGAAGAGGAGGCTGGCGTAGGGGGCTCCTCCTGCTCAAGAGGACCAAAGCGGTTCCCCGTGGGAACCCACTGCTGCTGAGTAGGCACCTGAGGGCCACTCTGAGTGCCAGGCTGTCGTTGTGGCCCCTGGCGTCGACGGCCATGGGCATGCTGCCACCCCTCCTTCGGTGGAGCCCCAGGCTCGGAGGGTGGCTCAGAATTTGTGCGCTGTCGCTGGTTGAGGTTGCGGCCCAGCCTTGGCAGGCTTGGGCTGAGGCTGAGGTGCAGGTCGTGGCCTCCTCCGTGGACAGGCCTGCGCTAGGTAGCCCATCTGTCTGCAGATGAAGCACTGGTTCGGGAGACCCGAGTACTCCACACTCTGCCTAAACCAACCCCCACTCACTCGAGGCAGAAGGATGACCTTCGGGAGAGTGTGGGTATCTCTGACCAAAACTCGAACTGAAGAGATGCCGGCCGCCTTGGCAGCTACTGATGCTCCTGTACGAGGTGTCTCTAGAACAGTCCCGATGGCGGAGCCAATCCTGGAGAGCAGTGGAAGGTACTCCCTCCGTAAACCCGGAAAGCAGACTGAGATGGGGATGTCTGCCTCCTCGACTAGCACATCCGAAGTCGGGTCAAAACCGTGTCGCCACTGTCGAAAGTGGGCGCGTGATGCTCGGATAGCCAGTGGACTCATAGCTATGACCTTGGAGGCCATCTCGGAAGTCTCGAACTCGATCTGGTAGTACCTCCATCCGAGGATCTGGACATCCAAAATCTTGCCCACCTCTGCGAGAAGGCAGGCCTGGAGAAGGTCTTGCAGCTCTCCTCTGCTAGGACGGGTGCCGAGAACCTTGCAGATGACAGAAGTCACCTGCAAGCGCTCTACCTCTGCGGCAAGGCTCGCTTGCTCTGTCGGTGAAAGAGCAAGTCGAATGGTGGGCTCAGCGGGGTCGGGCTAGGGGGCTTCAGGCGAGTCCCTCTGTGGCGGAGCTGGAGCCTCCATCTGTGTCTACTGCTGAGTCGAAGAAGCGGACGGAGAAGAACAATCTGCAGCCGAGAACGCCGAACACTTGTCCGAAGAAAAGGTGTTGCAGAGCCAGGCGCAGAAAACCCTTCGGAGATAATGCGGACAAAAAAAAGGGGGGGGGGGATGGAGGGAAGGAAAAAGGAGGCGAGAACGGGTACAGAAGGCTGCGGGGGGGGGGGGGGAGCGGGAGAAAACAGCCAAGGAGTCGGGGGGGCAGCGGGAGGGCGGCGGGCAGCAAGGGGCAGGAGGTGGCGGGCTGGGCAGGGTGGGGGAAACAGCGCGAAGGCGGGAGGAGGGAGGGGATGCAGCGCGAGGGCGAAGGGGGAGGGGGGGGGGGGGGGGGGGGGGGGGGGGGGGGGGGGGGGGGGGGGGGGGGGGGGGGGGCAGCGCGGGGGTGGCTGAGGGCAACGCGAGGGCTAGAAGGAGAAGGGGGGTGAGGGGGAGCGATAGCGCAAGGGGGGGGGAGCGTGCAGCAGCAGCGAGTCGAGAGCTAGCTTTCAAATCTCTATCCACGACAATCTTCTCCCCATTGCCCCTTCTCCACCTCCTTGTCCACTCCTCGATAGCACTTTCGACGTGCTCGGTCCATCAGGAGGCCCTCGTTCGCCGACGCCACTTCGCCCTTTCTTCACAGCAGTAGACACAGATGGAGGCTCAAGCTCCGCCACAGAGGGACTCGGATGAAGTCCCCTCACCCGACCCCGTTGAGCCCACCATTCAACTTGCTCTCACACCGACAGAGCAAGCGAGCCTAGCCGCAGAGGTGAAACGCCTTCAGGCGACTTGCGTCATCTGCAAGATTCTCTACACCAGACCCAACAGAGGAGAGCTGCGTGATCTTCTCTAGGCCCGCCTTCTCGCAGAGGTGGGCAAGATCTTGGATGTATAGTTCCTCGGACGCGGCTACTATCAGATAGAGTTCGAGACTTCCGAGATGGCATCCAAGGTCATTGCGATGAGCCCCTTGGCCATCTGAGCAATTCGAGCCCACTTTCGGCAGTGGAGGCATGGTTTTGATCCAGCTACAGATGTTCTGGTAGAGGCGACAAACCTTCCCATCTCCGTCTGCTTTCTTGGTTTGAGGAAGGAGTACCTGCTACTCGCCCAGGATAGGCTCAGAGATTGGGACTGTCCTGGAGACACCTCGCACGACATTCTCTGTAGTTGCCAAGGTGGCCGGCATCCTTTCAGTACGTGTCTTGGTTCGGGACACCCACACTCTTTCGAAGGTCATCCTACTACCTTGGGTGAGTGGGGGCTGGTTTTGTTAGAGCGTGGAGTATTCGGGCCTCCCGAATTAGTGCTTCATTTGCAGACAGATGGGACATTTGGCAAAGGCTTTTCCTCGCAGGAGACCTCCACCCACAGTGCATGCGCAGCCTCCAAAGGCTGAGCAAGCCCAGCAGCTAGATACACAGGACGCACAGGCTGGTACCTCGATTGAGACCAGCGATCAGATAGTTGACGGTTGGCAGCAGGTGCTTGGCCGTCGTCGACAGGGGCGGGCCCGCCCCACTGCTTCCCCTGGTGGCCGACCTGCTGCAGCTTAGCAGCACTGGGTTCCAACTAGAAATCATTTTGACCCCCTTCAGTAGGACCCGCCTGAGGAGGCCTCCACCCCCTCCTCCCTCCGACGCTGCCGCTCGGCCTCCCCTGCCTCCTCCCTCTCCCTCACCTCCACCTTCGCCTCTCGTCCCTCCTCTCTCCCTGGTGGGGCCCACAGCCCCATTTTCTGACCGCTCCACCACTCCTCCTTAGACGCAGGGATTTGACACGCGTCTGTTGCGAGGCGATCTCTTGGTAGTGCTTTCGCTATGAGCCGTGTGGCTCGAGAGGGACAGCCCCACTTGAGGCTGCCTTTTTTGGTGCAAACTTCTCCTTTTGCAAGAGTCCCTAGAGGTTTGACTAGCTTTGACATTGGCAGACGATGGGACTTCTTCGACTACAGTTTCACTCGGTTTCTGGGCGACTCTTCTCCTAACTTGGAGGAGGCTTGCTTTCGAGGCCATGTCCTCTTTCTTGCAGCTAGAGGCATTGAGGCTTTGGACACGACGGTGGGTTTTTCCTTCCTGTTGTGCGGCAGGGATTTTACAGAGTGGACCCAGCACACAGTTCTTGACTGGCTCCAGACTCAAGCTACTGAGTTCTCACACCACATAGGGGACTTAGGGGCGACGGATCTGGTGCAGACACTTTGGCCTCTGACCAAGTTCATCGTGACGCCTCCGGATGTAGTGGGTTGTAGGCACATTGTGGTGCATTTGTTTGCTGACACTCAGAGCTCTCCTTGTTATGTATTTGAACATGAGGATCGTTGGACAGAGGATGTGGCCCTTCGGGCTGCACGCTCGGCTTGGGCATGGGTGGGACGGACAGTCACTTCTATCGCGCTTGTCTAGAAGTCGTTCGGATGCGGATTACTCCCCATCCAAACCGGCCTCAAACATAGCGAGGTTGGTTGCTGTGGCAGCAGATGTTTTCTCCCATTGACTCCATGAGGATCATCTCATGGAACGTGCAGGAATTAGGAGGGCCCCAGTGTCAGCGTTAGCGGGGTCGGCTGTGTCAGGAGCTTCAGAGATGCCTTGTGGGTGGTGAGATTGACATTCTTATGCTACATGAACATCATTTTTGTGAGAGTCGCATTATACGGTGTGGTCAGATTTTGCGTGGTCGCTATGAGACGTTTTGGTCAGCTCCATTTGGACATGGAGGCATCCAGGGTGGGGTATGTATGACTATTGTGGATTCTTTGCAGCAGGCCATTGTGGGTAGAAAGATTATTGTGGCAGGCAGGGCTCAGTGGATTACTATGCATGTTCAGGGTTGCCTTATGGCCTTCCTGAACATCTACGCGCCCAATGTGGCAAATGCACGTGCAGAGTTTTGGTCTCACAATGTAGAGTCTCTGCCATAGGCAAAGCAATGGTGCATTGGGGGTGATGTAACAGACTTGGACACTCCAAGTCAGAAATCAATCGCGACAGCACCAAATAACCAATTCAAAACAATTCACAGATCACAATAGATTTGCACTGGTCCGGCGGAGTTCTGTGCCTAGAGATATTGGTCCCAAAGACTGGCGCCCCTTTCGGTATTTCTTTTTATAGTAATCAGTTCAAAGTACAAGAGAGTGGCTAGGGTTTCACTCTCAGACTCTGCGTCCAAATGCTTTGAGAAGTGAGGCCCTCACCACTAATTTAAAGGTTACAAGGGATGCCCAAAAGCAGAGCCCCAAAAGCTTTTAAAAATAAAAAGCATCAGTTCTCTCTCTCTCTCTCTCTTAGAGAGTCTTTAAAAACAAAAAAAAAAAGCAACTTCTCTCTCTTTCTCATGGCGTAGAGAAAAAGCAAGATTCGCGTAGCTCGTCATTAAAAAAAATAATTTATTTTTTATTTTTTATTTTTAAGCCTCTGTGATTTCTGGAAATTAGTGTTTTTGGCAGAAATTAGGGTTTGCAGGAATTTTAGGGTTTCTGGCAGAAATTAGGGTTTTTTCTGTCCGCCACGTCATCACTTTGTGACATACCCCCCTCTTGAAAGCATTGTAATCGACCGTGATTACGCCTGCAAAACCAACAAAAGCCATAAACCGTCTTAGCAGACACTGACTGTTAGTACCTACGTACTAGGAACACACATCTAGCACATGTACAAAATCGACAGTCACATCACAGGACATCACAGGACATCACCAGACATCACAGGACATCACATGACATTCAACATTCATTCGGATCTTAGACCATGATTTATCGGCAATGTAGCTAGCAATCACATCTAGGTTCAATCGGGACCTCATCGATGTCCGATTGACTAACCCCTATTGCAACCATGTCTATTCGAGATCAATCAGACCAAAATGCTGCAGTCATTTCGGCTATCAGTTCCTGCACTCAAAAGAAGTCAAGAACAAATCAGTATCATTATCAGGAATTCCATTTCATAAAGTCATCCAACAGAATACTGTCAGCTCTCAGTATCCCTGAAGCTCAAAGAGACATCAGTGACTTTAGTATCAAAATCGAGGCATCTGTTGACAAAGGAGCGGAGTAACTCCCCTCTTGTGCATCCCACTACACCAGATCTTCGGCCAAGCTGAGTTTCTGGGTTCCGTTTGGAGTAGACTATGCTAAACCAAAACATCGAGGTAAAGTTTCACAATCCGAGGAGTATCTGCTAGGTCCTCCTCCTCCATCCACTTCGCATCAAATGTAGGAAAGTTCTTGAACTAAACCAAGAACCGCCTTCGGACTTTACCTTTCTTCGTATCGTTATGTGCCAAAATCTGTTCAGGAACAAGGATCTCCTCGTTTTCTTCCACTTCGGGTTGCTCATCAGGCTCCCCATCATCAGGCACATCACCCTTAACAGGGTTCAAGAGACTCACATGCAATGCATTATGAATCCTCCAAGTATCTGGCAGTTTCAATCGGAAGGAGACATCATTTATCTTGTCAGTGATCTGGAAAGGTCCGTAGTATCGATACTAAGCTTTGGAAAAAGCCTCTCCTTTCCCTTTTTCTTTCGTAGGCGTGCCTTCTCAAAAGTAAGCGCACCCAATCACCTCCTTCAATTTCAAGTCGTGACGATGGCGATCCGCTGCCTTTTGCTGTCGTTCTTGAGACTCCTGCAAAGTCTCGCTAACCTTGGCAAAAGCCGTATCCAAATCTCGCGAATATTCATTCGCTTCAAATATCTAATCTTTCGTGCTCAGGAAGGATGGAACCTTCGCAGCACTTTCAACAATCTCACATGGCGTCTTCCCCGTCGAAGAGTGTATCGTGTTATTGTAGGCAAATTCCACCAAAGGTAAGTTCTTTTCCCATTGAGTCTTCTGATCCGAGATACAAGACTTCAATAAATCTAAAATCACCCAATTGGCAATCTCTGCAAGTGGAACAATGACAAGATCTGCTACTGCGTGCCAATGTTCTCCCAAATTGCCTTCCAAAACAAACTCATAAATCTGGGGTCTCTCTCGGAGACAATTGTCTCAGACCTGCCATGTAATCGGAAAATCATCATGATCATTCTGTGTTCTTGGGAGATCAAAAATGAAATCCATTGCAATACTTTCCCAGTGGTGGGTGGGTATGGGTAAAGGCTGTAACAATCCCTGTGCCTTATGCCTGTCAACTTGACCTTCTGGCATACCAAGCAACTGCGCACAAACTCTTCAACATCTTTTTTGAGTCTCGGCCCAAAGAAGTATCTCTCTACCCCCTTCATGGTGGTAGCAATGCCGCGGTGACCCGTAAAAGGTGGACAGTGGCATTCAGTCATAACCTTATCCCTCAACGGCTGTGTAACGCACAACATGCTACTGTCTCCCCATCCCGTATCCGTGTGAAAATATATGCAAAATTTGTATCTGTGGCATACTGATCGACCATATCCTCGAAGCTCCAATGATGTATCGCGGAAACAGCCAGAACCAACGGTTTTCGAGACAAAGCATCTGCCATCACATTCTTCTGTCCCTGCACATGGACAATCTGGAAGTGGAACTGTGACAAGATGTTCGCCCACCGCATCTGCTTTTCCGAAAGCTACTTCTGTGACAAGAAGTAGCGCAAACTCCGATGGTTTGTAAAGACAGTAAAATCCGCTCCGAGTAGGTAATGCCGCCACTGAGTAAGAGCATGGATAACCGCCAAAAGCTCTTTCTCATAGATCTGTGCTGTCATCTCCGGCCTAGAGAACAAACGGCTCTCGTAAGCTATGACATGGCCTTCTTGCATCAAGACCGCAGCCAGACTACGACCACAAGCATCACAGTATACTTCAAATGACTTCAGCAAGTCCGGCAAAGTCAAAATAGGTCCCGTAGTCAATTTCTCTTTCAATGTCCGAAAGGCAGTCACCTCTGTGGGTCCGCACGAAAAAGGTACTCCTTTCTGTGTCAAGGTATGCAAAGGGGAAGCAACCTCTGCAAACTTTCGTATGAACCGTATGTAGTACGAACACAGTCCCAAGAAGCTTCTAACTTCATGGACATTCCTCAAATCGGGCCAATCACGGCTAGTCTCTATCTTGGCCGGGTCCATTTGCACTCCTGCTGCTGCTGACACAATGTGTCCCAAAAAGTGTATCTCTAGTAGGAAAACATTGGAGAAAACAATGATGTTGTCAAAGAACTTGCCAGCAAATAGCCTGTACTCTCGAAAAATCCTGTCCATCATCCGGTTAAATGTAGCAGGAGCATTGGTTAAGCCAAAAGGCATCACCAAAAACTCAAATAACCCAAAAGTCGTCCGAAAAGCTGTCTCGTAGACATCTCCTGGCGCTATCCTGATCTGGTGATATCCACAGTATCCTTGTAACCTGTCAAGTATATCATCGATCCTAGGAATCGGAAATCTGTTCTTGATGGTGATTTTGTTGAGAGCGCTATAATCGATGCACATTCTCCAAGATCCGTCTTTCTTCAAAACCAACAACACTGAAGAGCAATACGGTGAAGTACTAGGCTGGACAAGACCCTTTTCCAAGAGGACTTTCACTGGGTTCATAATCTTTTCATTCTGTACTCGGCTCACACGATAAGGTGGCCGATTCGGTGGCGTGCTTCCAGGTATCAGATCAATGGTTTGATCTTCAGGCCCTCTGAAAAGCAATCGGCATGAGTGTGGAGAAAAATCTTGGCGTTCTTTTGATCAGGTCAAAACATATTTAACCTTTATCCAACATTCAGTTCTCTCCCAAAAGAATGAGTAAGAAACTGAAGTTCATCAAGTACAATCTCTAAGCCCTTTATTTATCAAAGTCGCTTTCTCGGCCCAGTAGTCAACCACGGTGTAGTTCTTGTGGTACCAAGGGATCATGAGTAGAACGTCACTTGCGTGCCCTGAACACCCCTATCATTGCAAACAAAGTTTGCCAATGCTCGGTGTAATGGCAACATCCCATCCGGGTGCCATTCGAACTACCTCTGCGTGTGGTGTCAGTCTGTCGGGCGTAATTCCAAATCGAGCCGCCAATTCCAAGTGAAAAGAAGTTGGCCTTGGCTCCTTTAAAAGAGCTTCCTGATCCTTCACTTTGCCCCAAAAGCGGCAAAGTTTGTGCTTTCATTCATTAGATTCGGTGCAGGTCCCACGCCATGTGGTACTAGTTCTGCTTTTCTATCTGCCTTTTCTGCCACATTCCTCAGCTGCTCTCAAACTCTCAGACGTGTCGTCGTCTTTATCATTCTGTTCTTTTTGTGCCTTATTAGGGCACTTCGCGGAGATATGTCCCTGTTCCCCGCATCCAAAGCACTTCCCCTCTCTGATGAAGCGAGCTCTCTCCTCAGGAGTAAGCTTGGGTCGTGCATCATTTTTCACTGGGTTGCTCTTTTTCTTTCTACTTTCATTCCCAGAAGTCTATTCGGCTCATTGTGTCATGGCCTCATCTGTGGGGTAGGTCAGATTGCCAGAGTGAATGGCAAAGCCCCGCTTCGCATGACTCATCAACTCCTGAATAGAAGCTGACTTCTGTTCCAAGCAGTGATCTCGGATCTCTGTAGGTAGACCCAAGGTAAACCGCTCAATCTGCTCTCTGAACGAGATCTTCTTGAATGAAGAGGCGGGTAGAAAAGAGCTCCAGAATCTTTCACAATAAGCATGGATTGTATCTTTCTTGGTCATCCGAAGATGGTTCCAAGCAGCTCGTACATCTCGTTCATATTCTTGCGTCAACCAAGAAGAAATAAAAAGCTTCTTAAATTTCAGCTATTTAACTGGCGCACTCTTGTTAAAATAAGCGTGGAGCACCAAGTACGAGCATTCCCCTTAAGGTAAGAGGTAGCTCTCTGAATCTTGGAATGCTCTGAACAACGTCCTTCCGCGAAAGCGATGTCAAATAGCTGTATAAAAGACAAAGTCTTCGAAGCATCTGAGTATCCTGAAAAGTATCAAACTTGATCAAGTGGCCACCTTCCTTAAACTCTCGGACTTTCTTGCTTTTATCTTCGAGAAAGTCATACTGGTGGCTTTGTAAAAATTCTTCTTGTTCGCATAAAACTTTCCGTCATCGGAATCTGAGCTGTCTAGACGAGTCCTCAGTAGAACTGTCAGTCTCTGGGCGAGATGTAGCCTTCTTTGCCTTTTTCTTGCCCTTTCCGAAGCTTTGTTTCTTGCTTCGCTTTTTACCTTTTCTGTCTTCTTCGCTCGAATCCGAGGAGCTAGAAGAACTATAAGAAGAAGAAGAAGAAGAAGAAGAAGAAGAAGAACTGGGTACTCCTTCAAATCGAACACGCTTCTTCTGTTTCTTTGCCTTGTCAAAAGTCGACTGACGACCCAAATAACCTGGAAAGTGAGTGCTTTTCTTCTGCTTTTGCCATGCTTTTTGGCTTTCTTTTGCGCATCAAAAAGCTGAGCAATCCGTGCATCAACCACGTTTTCCATTTCCTTCTCCGTATAGTTTCTTGGAGGCAGGATGTTTCTTGAGAGCGGGTTTCGGGAGTGGTGTTGTGGTTCTCTGCCACTCCATCTGTACCTCTTCCAAAGAGGTCTGGTTCATATATTTTGCCATCTTCGGGTCCTTGGCAATATTGAGCATCATCTTTGTTGCATCGCCGATCAACTGGCGACGCTCCATCTCTCATCGCTCCGCCTAAGTAGGCCAAGGCGGGCCATACTCTCTGCCGGAATCTTCGTTGTGATCCCTGTCCGCATCTCCAGATGCAGAGGGAGTCGACTGATCATTGCCTGAAGCCATAGGTGCCACGGAAAAAAAATATGCGGATTGGATTTCCCGTAGAAGAGAAATCGGCCGTGCTCTGATACCACTGTAACAGACTTGGACACTCCAAGTAAAAAATCATTCGCGATAGCACCAAATAACCACTTCAAAACAATTCACAGATCACAATAGATTTGCACTAGCCCGGCAGAGTTCCGTGCCTAGAGATATTGGCCCCAAAGACTGGCGCCCCTTTTGGTATTTCTTTTTATATTAATCAGTTCAAAGTACAAGAGAGTGGCTAGGGTTTCACTCTCAGACTCTGCGTCCAGATGCTCTGAGAAGTGAGGCCCTCACCACTAATTTAAAGGTTACAAGGGATGCCAAAAAGCAGAGCCCCAAAAGCTTTTAAAAATAAAAAGCATCAGTTCTCTCTCTCTCTCTCTCTCTCTCTCTCTTAGAGTCTCTTTAAAAAAAAAAAAAAAGCAACTTCTCTCTCTTTCTCATGGCGTAGAGAAAAAGCAAGATTTGCGTCGCTTGTCATTAAAAAAAATAATTTTATTTTTTATTTTTTATTTTTAAGCCTCCGTGATTTTCGGAAATTAGGGTTTTTTGGCAAAAATCAAGGTTTGAAGGAATTTTAGGGTTTCTGCTGTCCGCCACGTCATCACTTTGTGACAGGTGACTTCAGTATGTTGGAGGACCCCTCTGACAGGATCGCAGGTAGCCATACTACTGTGCATGTAGTTGAGTTGGAGCTTGGGAGAGGTTATGTATGACTCTGCGGGTCTTAGCTGTGTGGTAGCATTCTAGCTTTGTGATGCCCTCAAACAGCCTGGCCTTCTCTCGTTCGGACCACAGAGTGGGAGGAGTGAATCTATCTCGGACATATCGCTTCTACACTAGTGACCACTTCTGTGACTTGGGTGGGTCAGTTTGCATTCAGGCTAGGACTTATTTTTCGAACCATGCACGAGTGATCCTCACAGTGACAGATAGACAGAGGAGGGGGAGCACGATGCTTCGCATCCCTGAGAGGGTCTTGCTGGACTCTGCGCTCAGAGAGCGAGTGGTGACTCTTTGGGCAGACGACTTAGACATGCAGTACTCATCTGCTGAGAGAGTGGCCTCTGGACTTGCTCAGCTTAGTCGGCTATTACTCCAAGAGTCTATGGCCCGCCTGGCTGCAGCGAGAGAGGAGCAGTGTCTCCGACGAGGTGTTGCTTCCTTGCAGAGGATGTAGGAGGAGCATCTAGACAGTCCTTGGTTAGAGGAGCAGTTACAGCAGGCTCGCTAGGAGCTTGCCAGCACAGCGGAGAGGCGCCAGGAGTTTGCTTTTCATCGACAGGCATCTCAGTGGACCCAGGTGGGTGACAGAGTGACATGGGCTTTCTTTGAGACAGTGGGGCCCCGACATGCACAGGCCGGGGTAAGCCAGTTGAGGAGGCTTGACGGGTTAGTTGCTTCAGAGCGAGAGGACATTCGTGCAGTTGCCACCGACTTTTACCAGGACCTCTGTCAGCAGAGCCTCAGTTAGAGCGTCAGGATGCATGCAGAGAGTAGGTGTGGGCACAGATGCCTTGTCTTGTGACTGAGGAGATGCGCGAGAGGCTTGAGCTGCCTCTCAGTTAAGAGGAGCTCCACGCGGCCGTCATAGCACTTCCCCGTGGTAGCTGTCCAAGTGAGGATGGTTTGACTCCCAGTTTTTTCATAGAGTACTGGGACTTGCTTGGCTCAGATCTCTGCAGCGCTTTTCAGTACATCTTACATACAAGAGAGATGCCTAACAACATGAGTGAGGGCCTGATTTACCTCATTCCCAAGGAGGGTGGCTCCTTGGATGAGATTTGATAGTGGAGGCCCATCACCATCCTCAACTTAGCCTACAAAATTCTTACCAAGGCTCTGAGTTTGAGGATTCAGCCACTTCTAGAGAGCATCATACATGGGACACAGACAGGTTTTATCAAGGAGCGTTGTATCCTTGACAACATCTTTACTTTCTGGGAGGCATCTGTCCTTGCGCGCTTTGGAGCGTGAGCGTGATCAAGCGCGCTTGGCGGCCGAAGCAAGACATGGAACTATTGAGCGTGAGCGTGAGCAAGCGCGCTTGGCGGCCGAAGAAAGACAGGCAACTATTGAGCGTGAGCGTGAGCAAGCGCGCTTGGCAGCCGAAGAAAGATGAGCGGCCTTGGAGGCAGAGCGTGAGGTGCAGAGAGACCTATGCATGCAAGAGTTGGTCCGACAGGTTCTCATCTCGAAACCCAAGCCGGCCAAAGATGTTGGTGGTTCATCAAGTGGCGCAAGCCGAGATTTAGACTCCAACAACCCCGTCACCGAGAAGTTGACTTTCAGTATGTATGACGGTAAGATGGATGCTAGTGTTATTCATTCTTGGTTGCATCAGTTAATGCTTATTTTGCGACAACTAAGAAGACATGCAATAGCAAGGTTTTGACGGCAGCCATGTACCTTGGTGCCATTAATTGGTACCACGCATGTGAAGAGGCACAATTGGCTGCACACCTAGAGGAAGCCGACGAAGGCGTGCCCCTTTCCTTCAATTGGGCCGACTTTCAAGACAAACTCAAAGGCGCGGTTTATGCCACCACAGTACCTAGCGCGGTTGAAAGAGGATTGACGCAATCTCAAGCAGAATGGTATGCCAGTCATGTCTTTTTCTAACCGTGTTTTGCAGCTCGGCACCTAATTACGCAAATCGGATAATGAGCGCAAAGAGACTTTCCTTTTCGGGTTGGACGATTATATCAAGTTTGATGTAGAAGTCTTCGACTCCGCGGATCTCAACAAGGCGGTAGCAATTGCTCTCTCCCAAGAGATGAAGCACAACAAGGGCAAGCGTAAGGAGAACAAGTTGTCTCAAAGTACCTCCCAGACTTCTCAGAACCCTCAGAATGGTAAGAACGGTAACTTTTCTAGCCAATCTTCCTCTAATTCTTCGGAAAAGAACTCTAACAATGAACCTAAGGGTAAAGCTAACACAATTGCTAAACCTAAGCTCACTCCATATGAAAAGACAGAACAATGCATTTTAGAAGGATCCATCACGTCGGAAGAACAAAGCATTTATTCTAAGGAAGGTCGTTGTTTTCATTGTCACATCAAGGGTCACATAAAAAGAACATGTCTTAAGCTTGAATCTAATGACTCTAAAGAACCCACAGAACCCACAGAACCCACTTCCTCTGTCAATGCAATAAATGAGAGCACGAGTGTGGCCCAAGTCTCTCATGATCCTCCCATTGATGAGTCTCTCATTAAGTGTTATGGTCATGTGAAGGGTCAGCGTTTTGTCATATTGTTTGACCCAGGCAGTATACATGATTTGATTAGTGACTCTCTTGTCGAAAGAGCCCGCTTGGAGGTTAGCAAGACATCTCCTTTCGAGGTGTCAGGCTTCTCTCCTGATATGGGCTCTCTCATCACGCTAGAGTGCCTTGATGTTTTGTTCACTATTCAACAAGTGTCTTTCCGCAGAAAATTTGTAGTCTCTCCTCTTTCAGGATGTGATATGCTTTTGGGCATTTGATGGTTTCGTGAGCATAACCCTCTCATTGATTGGGCGGAAAATACGTTCACTTTCAATGCCAAAAGTGACTCTCCAATTGTCATTCGTGGAGAGCAAGTTGTTCATTCTTCATCTCTCATTTCTAATGTGCAGGCGAAGATTGCAAAGAATCCGGAAACGGAGACTCTCTCAGTCTCTTCTTTTTCAAAGCATGACACACATGATTTGCATGATAATGATAAGCGAGATGATAAGCATGATGATTTGCATGATCACGATGTGATTATTCACGAGCATGATCATTTGCAGGAAGAAGCTGTGATTGTTCACAAGGATCATGGTTTAGTTGATACTTTTTCTAGTGACGCTAACCTCATTGCAGATTTGGTCAATCACGAAGAATCGATCTTGGCTCTCGAGTCGAGGTGCCAAGAACCCCCACAGGAAGTATTATATGTTCAAATGATTAGTCAGCACGCATTGTTCGAGTGTTTTATTCGTGATGCTGTCCTCTATTTTAGTCACCCTCCTTATGTGATCCCTTTTCATAGTCATGACATATTGTACGATGAGCACGAATGAACATGGATGTATGCGGATTACTCATGAAAAGATGACATGTTTGCACCCAAGGAATTCACATTCCATGTCTCTTTCTTGGCATGACACAATATCCGAAAGAGCACAAGAAGGACCGAGTATCAAGCATCGGCATTTCCATTGTGATTTGCCACAGTTCATTGATTTAGATCAGAAAGTCACAATTCGACCCCATTGTTTGCGTGTGTTTGATGAACGGTTTGGCACTCCGTCACTTTGTTCATCTACATTGCATGCACAGTTTTTTCGAAAGAATAGTCTTTTTCCAATCACTTTACATGGAATGGGTATGTTCATAGTTTTGTGTTTGAAGTGATTTCAGGAATTTTCATCCTCGGAGATTCTTGAAGAAGATAGACGCATGACTATAGACGAAGTTGAAGCATTGAAGGAGCCACAAATGACATTGTGTCGCTTTCGACGCGGCCCAAAGAAGCAAGCTTTGCAAACCTTTATGAAGTTCAAGTATCGCATGACCCACGCTTCAGAGTGGGCCGATGAAGAGTCCTTTCTAGGATTCCAGACGTTGTTGGCGATCTCCCTCGATGCCATAGAGTTCAGTACCAGTATCTCACTTTGAAAAGGAGACACCATAGTAGAAGTCCTGAACCTCGTAGATCTCACCTTCCCATAGCAGATCCTTGCCGCACGGTCAGATCCAGCGTAGTTTGCAGATTCAGCCCAGAAAACGCAGATTTCAGCATCTGCTTTTTCAGCGCGTCTCGTCGCATCGTCGCCATCGACATCGTCACCGACATAGAGTTTCAGCCATTAGCGTTTTCGGATTTCAGCCCATCTCGTCGCCTCATCGTCGGGAAGTCCAAGCATTGTAGAGATTTGTGCAATCAATTGTAGACCGCTCTCGCCACAGAGAGTGGGGCCTTCGGAGGAGGGTTTTGACAACATTCTGGTGTCGTATTTTTATCCCTCTATCTCTCAGTCTCAGCACCTTCATTAACAGTGTTCACCACTTTCTTTATGTCCATTGCACTCTCTCACTAAAGGAACGGAAGGCTTGAGCACAATTTGAAGCACTCATCTTCAGCAAAGTTCAACATTCACTTCCGCTGCAGCTTACACCGGGCCAAAGTGGCCTGGCAGTCATCACTTTTCCTTGTTCTCAGGGAGGGTTGGGGATCATAGACCCAACACAGCAGAGTAGAGCCCTTCTTGGGAAATTTGTTGTCTGAGGATGACTTCCAGGGGAGGAGCCCTGGAAGGAGATTTTTTGCTTCAGTGGGTTAGTGCCAGAGTGCCTCAAGTTGGAGGCCCTTGGCGACCTTCGACCAGATGGATTTTCATAGAGATGCGTAGAGTTGGCTTGAGCAGGAGACTAGAGGACCGTTTTGCTGTGAGTTTGCTTCTCTCCTGGGAGCAACTACGGAGAGGCCTTGAGCAGCATCAGCCTACTTGCACAGAGGAGCGCCTGAGACAGCCCCTTGTGTGGAACCCCATGGTTAGCACGCAGAGAGGCCACTTGGTTGGTAGTAGGCCTCATGTTTCTTGGGGTCCCATGGCAGAGGGTCCAACTTGTAGTTTAGGTGACTAGCTAGAGTTTTCGGGCTTGCCAGAGGAGCTTCAGAGCATCCAGCTCTTACAGGGCATGAGAGGGGTGCAGAGCATGTGTCAGGATATCACAGAGGTAGTACTAGTTGAGTGACTTAGACCTCTCGAGTCAGCAGCGCCCAGATGGATGGGGGCCTTCACGCGACTGGAGGTTCTCATCGCAATTCAGGCTTGCTCAGAGACTGTACCCTCCCTGTCTTTTGAGTTACAAGGTTTACTTTGGGTTTCAGTAAAGGCTTCACAGGTGGCAGAGTGCTGTTTTCAGAGGATCCGAGTTGTGGGCATCTGTGGGAGGACTTGTGTCATAGATCCTGACCTTGCAGCTCTTGAGACTGGCCACTGGAGGTTGTGGGCTTGGGCGTGTTGTCCACTGGCATGAGTGCAGTGGGATCTTGGAGAGTGGTTTTGGAGGGACCCTTTCTCCTCAGTCGACCATCCAGGTGTCCCTTTCTTTCAGCACACTGTTCGACTGGGACGTCACATATTGGCAGCACGGAGAGAGGCTCGTCCTACTGCAACACCTCATTGGGAGGAGGAGGGTCTCACAACTGAGTTCTTGTTGGCTATTTGTGTGAAACTATGAGAATCTAGACAGTCGCGGCGAGTCACTTTGTTCCAGTGGCTGGTTGCACATCGAGCTACAGCAGTTCGAAGCTGGGTTGTACATAGTGATCTTTCGGTAGCATGCGCAGCTTGTGACCATCCTGTGGAGAGTCAGCGCCATTGTCTTTGGGATTGTCCTTTGGCACAACAGGTTTAGCTTCGCGTCCTTCAGCTGATGGGAGCTCTTTCCACGTCACGACAGTACACTTGGGGGCAGCTGCTTGGTCCACTCTCACGGGCCCGGCACTTCAGTTCGAGCTGTCCTCCACCAGCAGGATGATAGTGGGTGGACCTACACTCCAGCCTGCTATAGAGCTTACTCCATAGGAGTGGTGCACTGAGAGAGACGAGTGTTGGGAGCTCATTTGCGGCCTGACACTCTGGTTCCTCCGGCGCGCTCGCTGCTTCCGCATCTTGGAGGCTCGCCTTGTACCACCAGGAGAGATTGTTCGAGATCTGTGGCCAGAGCTGATTCGTACTCTCATAGGACAATTCGAGAGCCCAGGGTAGCGCCGACCACATGCGGGAGCGTAGAGAGGCTTTCCTTCGACTCTGGCGCCCTGGGCCTTTCTTCACCATGGTCCAAGGTGTGGTGAGATGGCACTACCATCCACTTCTGTGGCTTTTCGCTCCTCCCATCTCTTGATTTAGCCTCATTGTACATATGTTGTCTTTCATTGGGAGAGTCTCCCCCTAATGATTTTTGTAGCCCTCTCCAGTAGAGGTGGTTGTAGCCCTATGGGCAGTTTCATTAACTAATAGAAGGATCTTTTTCTTGGAAAAAAAATCAAATCCAAACGGGCGAGCGGCAAAAGGAAACTTAGAAGTGTGTCCGGCTGCATCCACCACATCCTCAACCACACGAATGCCTTGACAATAGAGGAAGTATGCCTGGCGATGCGAACGGTCAACGAAAGTAAGAGAGAATGCCCCGCTCCAATGAAGACTCTCCAAACAAAGAGAATTTCCTTCCCGCCGAGCACTTCATGATAGATGAATCGTAACCTCTTTCAAGCAAAGACCAAAGTGGAAGCAAGAGGACATCCAGGAATGTGCCCTTCCATCGTACCAAATACAACCTCCCAAATAGATGATTGCCAATGGCCAAATGCGGAAGTAACAACATGATGACTCAAGTATGCAAACATAAGAGTCCAGGGCTGAATTTGTTGGCGTGCGCGCGCGCACACGCACACGCACACACACACACACACACACACACACACACACACACACACACACACACACACGCGTGCGTGCTCTCATATGTGACGGTGCATGCACAAATGCTTTTTGGGAGAGGGGGGTTAATTTTATGCGCCCAACTATGTGAGTGCATTCCCACATGTTTATTTATTAGTGCAACAAAAGGAGCTGATTTTGTTTACTTGAAAATCCCTCACCCAAATGGTGCCGATTCTGAGGGCAAGTACAAGATGAGTTACAAAGCAAGAATGAAGGTGGAAGCTGGGAAAATATGTCAAAACTGAGCCTCATGAGCGTGATTGTTAGAATTGTAGAAACCGAAAGATGGCAACGAGAAGAAGTCACTCTAAACAGAGTAAAAAGTGCCGTGGCCACCTAAGGAAGAGAGGATGAGAGCTGCATCTGAAAGATAGGGACTTCCCAGCAAAAGTATTCTTTGCATTGGTGCTCTAGGTACCCAAGATGAACAAAAGGCACCGTCAATCATCTGTGCGATGAAAGAAACTGGCTGTCCAAAGGCAGCTGCTCGATGTCAGGCCGAAACCCACCAGCTAGTATTATCTCCAACCATGGAGCGAGGTAGCACAAGAAAAGGGTAACAATCAATCTTGAAGATGAAATAGAAATAGAAATATTCTGTTAATGTTTGCAGAAGTTCATGTTGGCCTATGAGACAAAATGATGTCCGTGTCCATATGATATCATGCATAAGCTAGAGAAAAACTGGTAAATGAAAACAATGAACAAAACCAAAACTGGACTGTGAACAAAACCGAAACTGGACTGTGGGGCACTTTCAGTACTTCATTCTTTACTACTTTGCAAAGGTACAATAGCCGGGAGGGCTCGCCTTCTGCTTCCGCAACTGGAATGTGAGTGAGCCCCCGAAGGCTGTACTTAAAAAGGCCCTTGGCCCCTAAAGCATACAACTTGAAAAGCCCCGCTCTGAAAAGCTGCAAACCCCAAAAGCTAGCTCTGGAACGAGTCTCCAGGATGTCTGGACTCCGTACAGGTGCTGTCGTGATGGGTGTCCAGTGTTCGGGCGGACTTAGTGTGAGCTCGACCAGTGTGGCTGAAACCGGCCTGTTCAATCCAAAAAGGGCGGTAGACTTTACTTCAAACCTTGATTTAGCTTTCACCCATTATTAGTAGTCTATTTTACCTGCGTTGTAGTGACACAAGAGAGGGGAATGGGATACAGATGCTAGAATGCACCTGTATGAGAAGACCGACACTAGATTGGCTCCTAACTTAGGCGCCCCTTTCGGTATTTCTTTATTCTTTAAAAGAGGGAATAAATGCTGTGGATCCCTACAAGCTGCCCCGCACAAATTTGGCTGAATTTCAACTATTCCGGCCTGATTTCGGCAGCATAACTGTACTAGGACCCTTCACAATAAGTATTCCCACGCATTGACTGACTTTCCCGACGCATACGGGCACTTTGCAAAACCTGGCGAGAATCTGCAGCACGCTGAATTCTCTGTTTTCAGTCCTGAAAATGCGCCAGATCACCTGTACAGCGGTCCCCTTGCGTCCCCGAACCTCCTCGGGGTATTAGGGTCCGTTTAGGGCCAAAACCCTAAACCTGCAAAAATACACAGCAGGCTGTAATTCACTGTTTCGGGCTCCGTTTCGCGTGCCGGTCGCATCCGTAGCAAGTCCTCGAGCTCTCGCACGTGTAGGGCTACTTGCCCTTTGAATCGGACGAGATTTCTGGCGTGAAACCTCTCTGAATTCACCTGCACCTGCAGGGGGATTAGCCGCTAGCTGACCCAGTACCTGTGCAAGAGGCTCTTGCCTCGGCAATCGCGCATGAACCCACACAACTGTACATTGGTCAAATGAAGAGCCCACTAGAGGGGCATAACATACTGCCAAAGGGGAGAGAGAGGGCAGTGCGTAGCGTGCAGGGCATCACTCCTGGCACCGCACTGTGCATAAGAGGGAAAGCAAGCACTCCATAGCTCTTAACCTGTGACAAATCTGAAAATGAGGCTCTCCCCCTCCTAAATTCAGCACCACTTCTTGTTGCATGAGGCAAGTGCACCAGAAGGTGCCACTTGGCACATTTATAAGCATTTTCTCGTTTCGGGATTGTCGTCTAAAAATATCCCAACCGGTTGCCCAGTTGACTTCACGGCAGAGTAAGAAAATGTTCCCCTTGTCATTCCGGAGGTAATGACGTCAACACATTTTCAGGTCCCAAAATAGTAGTTCCCTAAATTTTAGGAGATGCTGCCATTGTATCTTTCTAGGTCATCCGACCCTCTTTGTACACTGCGGCCACATCCATAACTGAAATGTAGCCTCTGTAGCAAAGGATTCCACTTTGGCTAGTCAATGACGCCACTTGGCTAACCATAGTCCTTGTCCAACCTTAGTGCTCTCTTGCCCTCAGGCCTGGACTCCCTCTGGACAGTTCCACACTAGCTATGCAATGCAGGGCAGTTAGATTTCCCGAGGGGTGTTTCCAAAAAGTGAAAGTAAATAGATAATAAGAAAGAAATCAACAAAAAGGATAGATAGTAGTCACACGCTGGTGACATACCCCCCTCTTGAAATCTCAAACGTCCTCGTTTGCATCTATGTCGTAGATGCTTACTGTCAACACTGATGTATTCAACACCTGTCGACACATATACGACACATACATGCTCATTGTCAACCCTGGTGTATTCAACACCTCGTCGACTCATGTATTGCCTGCGTGTGAACCCTGTCCCAATGACATAGTGGTAGCTTCGCACTCTGCCATTGCTTTGAGTCACTAACTTTCCAATGACAAAATGGTAGCTGCACATTTTGCCACTGTCTTATAGTACACGTTGGATCCCGTAACACTTTCGAGCATACCCAAACCGACAGTTTAAGAATGCAGTTACACATGTACTCTTTAATAGAAGCAATCACTGTATCCTTGACAAACTGACAAGAAATACTCACTTCTATAGCACTAACCAAACTTTTGGACATTCCATAAGAGCAATTGCCAAACTGACAATCTGTACAGCTCTAACATTCATGTAACATGTATTTCATTTGAGCTCACTTTAAATACCATGTACATCATTTGTTCCAGAAGCCATTGTCACACTGACAATCCATGTAGCTTTGAAACTCAAGGGGTCAAGGTAGGTTGCAAATCGAAGGCTTCAAGGTAAAGTGATAACACAGTTGGTGACTCTGCAAGTTCACCTTCTTCCATCCACTTAGCATCCATTGGTGGATAGTTTCTGAACTTTACCAAGTAACGCCTAGCAACCTTGCCTTTCACTTTCCTTTCTTTGTGTGCCAAAATCTGTTCAGGGACCAAGATCTCGTCAAGTTCCTCGACTTCCGGCTGATCTTCAGCTGGCATATCTTCTGGCACATCACCCACATAGGGTTTGAGAAGACTCACATGAAACGCATTGTGAATCTTCCAACTGTCAGGCAATTTCAGCCTATATGCAACATCACTGATTATGTCGCATACTTGAAAAGGCCCATAGTAACGCATGCTGAGCTTTGGAAACAGTCTTTCCTTGCCCTTCATCTTCTTTAACCTTGCCTTTTCAAAGCGTAAAAGCACCCAATCACCAAGTGAATATACCACTTCACGACGATGACAGTCAGCTGCTTTCTTTTGCTTTGCCTGAGTCCTTTCCAAGGCCACTTTGACCTTCTTATACATTTCATCCATGTCCTGAACATACTTATCTGCTTCAAATATCTTGTCCTTTGTATGCAGTATGGGAGGGACTTTCTTGCCACCTTCAACTATCTCAAAAGGTGCCTTGCCAGTTGATGAATGCACTGTATTATTGTATGCATACTCCACCAATGGCAAATACTGCTCCCACTTTCCTTTATGCTCTGACACATAGCACTTCAACAAATCTAGGACAGTAGAATTTGCCTCTTCTGATTGCCCATCTGTTTGAGGATGAAATGACGAAGAGAATTTGAGCGTGGTGCCCATATTCTCAAACAAGCCTCTCCAGAACAAACTTGTCATGCGTGGATCACGGTCGCTAACAACGGTCGCTAACAATCGACTGTGGCATGCCATGATACTTGAAAATATTGCTCATAAACAAGCGTGCCATCTGATCTGGCTTTATCTTCTTCCTGACAGGAATAAAATGAGCCTGTTTGCTGAATCTGCAAATAATGGTCCAAATACCATCGTTTCCTGTCTGCGTTCTCGGAAGATCAAAGATAAAATCCATAGCAATACTTTCCCATGGTTTATCTGGAATAGGTAGTGGTTGCAATAACCCTGGTGCCTTTTGCCTGTCAAACTTGACCTTTTGGCATATTAGGCATTCTCGCACAAAGGCATCCACATCTCTTCTCAATGTAGGCCAGTAGAAGAATGTCTCAACCGCTTTAACTGTAGCATTGATACCACGATGCCTTGCATACGGTGCGACATGACTCTCTTCCATAACTTTGCGTCGCAATGGCTTTGTGACACACAATTTGCCATGCATCATCATGAACCGATCTTTGAGAAGATAGTGTTCATGACGTTGTCCATCCATTAGCTGCTCGAAGACCCTTGCAAAATCTTCATCATTTGCATACTGTTCTCTCATATCATCAAGTTCATGATGATAAGGAATCGACACAGCTGAAATTTGTGGCTTCCTTGACAAGGCATCAGCCACAACGTTCTTCTTGCCTTCCACATGCACAATCTGAAAATGGAACATGGACAAGATATTTGCCCATCGCATATGCTTCTCAGATAACTTTGTCTGTGTCAAGAAGTACCGCAAGGTCTGATGGTCCGTTTGGACAACAAAGTCTGCACCTAGCAGGTAGTGTTTCCAACTTAAGAGCGCATGAATCACAGCCAGTAACTCTTTCTCATAGACCTGCATGGTCATCTCTGGCCCTTGCAAATTCTGCTCTCATAGGCTACTACCCTGCCATCTTGCATTAGCACTGCACCAATGCTACTACCGCAGGCGTCACACTGGACCACAAATGACTTCCTAAGATCTGGCAACACAATGACTGGATCTGAAGTCATCTTTTCCTTTAAGAGATTAAAAGCTGAAATCTCTTTCTGTGTCCATCTAAAGGTGATTGCCTTCTTTTGAAGAGCATGTAAAGGTGAAGCAATCTCAGCGAAATTTCGGATAAACCTTCTGTAATAGGAGCATAGTCCCAAAAAGCTTCGGACATCATGCACCGTCTTCAAATTTGGCCATGACTTGATCGCTTCAACTTTTGCAGGATCCATTCTGACACCATCCTTTGAGACAATGTGTCCTAGAAAGTGAATCTCTTCCAGAAAAAACTCACTTTTCTTTGCATTGATGAGCAACCTATGACTGCGTAGCTCTTTGAACACAATGGCCAAGTGATGCCTATGCTCCTCTTCATTCTTTGAGTAGACTATCATGTCATCAAAGAATGTACCAACAAACTGCTGGTGTGGACGGAAAATTCTGTCCATCATCCTATTGAACGTAGCAGGAGCATTTGTGAGACCAAAGGGCATCACTAAAAATTCGTAAAGGCCAAACGTCGTTCTAAAAGCAATCTTGTGCACATCTTCTGATCTAATGCGGATCTGATGGTACCCACTCTTTAGATCTATCCTGCTAAACATAGCTGCTCCTTCTAATTTGTCCATAATATCATCAATTCTAGGTATAGGAAACCTATTCTTGATGGTATTCTTGTTCAGTGCATGGTAGTCGATGCACATATGCCATGAGCCATCCTTTTTCTGCACCAACAACACTGGAGAACAGAATGGAGATGAACTGGGCTGAATCAGCCCCTTTTCTAACAACTCCTGTACTTGGCCCATTATCTCTTTCTGTTGAGCCGCACCAACCCTGTACGGAGGTTTATTTGGTGGGCTACTGCCTAGCACCAATTCTATCGCATGGTCCTCGGGTCTCTCTGGCGGTAATTGAGACGGTAATGAATCGGAAAAACAGTCACTGTACTGTTGTAAAAACATTGACCTTTCTTTATCTAGCATAGATAAATTGGATTCATCACAATCTGACACTTCACGTGCAAAAACCAAGTACGCAGAAAGATGCTTTTTCATTAGAGAAGTAATAGCAGAAGCGATACAGTAGGAATAGACTCCCCTCTAAGCTTTACATCCAGAATGTGAGTCTTTCCCCTGCTCTGTACAGTGATCTTTTTGTTGTAGGCATCCATGATTCCCTGTACACGAAACAACCAAGGAATACCTAACAACACATCACATCCGTCCAGTGGCATGATGTAAAATTCTTCAGCATCTACATAGGACTGGATATGTAGACGCAACTTTCCAATGATGGGTGTCACAGCCTCTATATGGCCAGGACATGCCAAACTTGCCTCTGCTGTATACCCCATCTCTTCAGGTCTGATTCCCAACTTTGAAGCCAATTCTGGGGAAATAAAGTTGGCTTTGGCACCTGGATCAAAGAAGATAAGCACTGTTTGATCCCTGACCTTTCCCCATGCTCTGCAAAGCTCACTTGCATCTGAATTTGGCTTGTCGCCCACCATATCTGGCACTAGACCAGCCATGGGCTTCTTTCCTTTCTTGTCTTCCTTGTCATCAGAATCAGCTGGCCTTTTCTTTGTAGGACAATTGTAAGCAATGTGGCCAGGCTGCTCACATATAAAGCATTTGTTCTCTGTCCTCAGGACCTTCTTTTGCTCTTCTGACTTGCGAGGAAAACGTCTTTTCCATTTCTTCGCTGGTCCTTTTTCTGATTCAGCCGTAGCTTTATCTTTCCCTGCGTTGGCTGACTCCTGAGTCCCTTTAGGAGCCTCATTGGGAACGTGCTTCTTGGCTGAATTTTTCTTGCCTGATCCTGCCTTGACGCCAGTGTTAAATTCACAATCTTCTCCCTTGAGCAAACCATTGCCAGTGTTTGCTACCTCGATGAGCTGCGTCAAAGTAGTGACTTTTGTCTTCGTGCAGTACTTTCTCAATCCTTTAGGTAGGCCACAACATTATTTTTCAATCTGTTCTGTCAATGGCACAAACCTATAGGAAGTTACTGGAAGTAGAGCTTTCCAAAACTTCCGATTGTAATCATCCAGATTTCTGCAAGTGGCAGCATTTAGCTGGTGCCATTCTGTCATGACATCTGCTTCAAAGTCATCAGATAACCATGCTGCTGCAAAAATCTGCTTGAAGTAAATCCATGTGGACGGAGCTTGCCCTTGAAGCAATAAAGTTGTCCACCATTGTCCCGCATTCCCTGTCAAGAAAGTGGCTGCCTTGCGGACCTTTGAAGCCTCTGTAAAATTTCCCCCTGCATAGGCCTTGTCAAACTGCTGGAGGAATGAGAGAGCCTTCTTCCTGTCATCAAACCCTGTAAAGGTCGTGAATGACACACCTTTGCCACCTTCTTTGTACGGAGTTGGCCTCTCCAGCGGCGTTAAATTGTCATATGGAAGTGACTGAAACATGGGAACACTATTAGGGCTCATATGTGTTCCTTGGCCGCTATTAACTTGACCTGGAAATGCCATATTTGGCTGCTGATTTGTAATTCCAGCCATACCAAAATTTGTCTGTGGCATCCCAAATTGGCCCTGAGTGCTCTGAAACCCTGGTTGCATACCCATGACACTGTACATGGGGTTAGGCATCATCGTTTGAGCACCCCCAAACACTGTTCCTGGCGTGTAAAACTGATTTCCAGGTGCATGACCAGCCATGCTCTGGAATACGGATCCACCTCCAAAATAGCCAGGGTGTACTGAAGGTGGTGGGAAGACCTGTTGCATAGCCTGTAGGTTGCTTCCCTGCCCATTAGAACCAGCTATAGGCTGCTGAAAGGTGGCGGGCTGAACTGGTACAGCTTGAAAGACTGGCATCTCAGCCACCTGTTCTTGCATCTTAGGCACAGGTTGTGGAGACTGCATGTTCTCCGTCAAGTGTACAGGTGTTTCCATTGACTGTGCAATATGAATCACCTGTGCTCGAACCTTAACAGGCTTTTGAATATGATCCAGTGACCCAACTTGCTGAGACGGAACAGGAGGTTGCAGAAAGGCTAAAAACCTCGGGTTCTGCATTACTTGTGTGAACATAGCCACAGCAGTAGCCAACTGGGTCCTGAATATATCATCATCAGTCTGTGGTGGTCTTGACGACTCACCCACTTCATGTGTCTGTTGACCTTGTGAAGAGGAAACCTCTTCAGTCCCATCATCTGGTGTGTGAGCCATAATTGCAATTCCCTGTGTCTGGTTTATGATCCCCTGTGTGTTCAAGCCCAAAACTGACCAAGGCTCACTTCTATGGGAAAAAGTGATTTAATGCCGTCGATGGAACCATGAAACCGGCCTGTTCAATCCAAAAAGGGCGGTAGACTTTACTTCAAACCTTGATTTAGCTTTCACCCATTATTAGTCGTCTATTTTACCTACGTTGTAGTGACACAAGAGAGGGGAATGGGATACAGATGCTAGAATGCACCTGTATGAGAAGACCGACACCAGATTGGCCCCTAACTTAGGCGCCCCTTTCTGTATTTCTTTATTCTTTAAAAGAGGGAATAAATGCTGTGGATCCCTACAAGCTGCCCCGCACAAATTTGGCTGAATTTCAACTGTTCCGGCCTGATTTCGGCAGCATAAGTGTACTAGGACCCTTCACAGTCAGTATTCCCACGCATTGACTGACTTTCCCGATGCATACGGGCACTTTGCAAAACCTGGCGAGAATCTGCAGCACGCTGAATTCTCTGTTTTCAGCCCTGAAAATGCGCCAGATTACCTGTACAGCGGTCCCCTTGCGTCCCCGAACCTCCTCGAGGTATTAGGGTCCGTTTAGGGCCAAAACCCTAAACCTGCAAAAATACACAGCAGGCTGTAATTCACTGTTTCGGGCTCCGTTTCGCGTGCCGGTCGCATCCGTAGCAAGTCCTCGAGCTCCCGCACCTGTAGGGCTACTTGCCCTTTGAATCGGATGAGATTTCTGGCGTGAAACCTCTCCGAATTCACCTGTACCTGCGGGGGGATTAGCCGCTAGCTAATCCAGTACCTGTGCAAGAGGCTCTTGCCTCGGCAATTGGGCATGAACCCACACAACTGTACATTGGTCAAATGAAGAGCCCACTAGAGGGGCATAACATACTGCCAAAGGGGAGAGAGAGGGCAGTGCGTAGCGTGTAGGGCATCACTCCTAGCACCGCACTGTGCATAAGAGGGAAAGCAAGCACTCCATAGCTCTTAACCTGTGACAAATCTGAAAATGAGTCTCTCCCCCTCCTAAATTCAGCACCACTTCTTGTTGCATGAGGCAAGTGCACCAGAAGGTGCCACTTGGCACATTTATAAGCATTTTCCCGTTTCGGGATTGCCGTCTAAAAATATCCCAACCGGTTGCCCAGTTGACTTCACGGCAGAGTAAGAAAATGTTCTCCTTGTCATTCCGGAGGTAATGACGTCAACACATTTTCAGGTCCCAAAATAGCAGTTCCCTAAATTTTAGGAGATGCTGCCATTGTATCTTTCTAGGTCATGCGACCCTCTTTGTACACTGCGGCCACATCCAGAACTGAAATGTAGCCTCTGTAGCAAAGGATTCCACTTTGGCTAGTCAATGACCCCACTTGGCTAACCATAGTCCTTGTCCAACCTTAGTGCTCTCTTGCCCTCAGGCCTGGACTCCCTTTGGACAGTTCCATACTAGCTATGCAATGCAGGGCAGTTAGATTTCCCGAGGGGTGTTTCCAAAAAGTGAAAGTAAATAGATAATAAGAAAGAAATCAACAAAAAGGATAGATAGTAGTCACACGCTGGTGACAATGGCTGGTCACTTTTATAAAAGGAGGCCTCCTTTATGGATTATCAACCCCACTAGTAGAGTGCCAGTACTGAACGCACAAGGCTAGGAGTGAATGAGGTCACCTTGAGGAGGCTGGGTAGTATGGGACGACCGGTCTTATAGGTGCACGCCTACAGTGCTGCTAGATGGTGTCCATAGGCAGTCCAAGTAGCTTGGAGATCCTCCCGCTTGTACGTTTCAGCTGCACTATATGTGCCACGCTGCACAACATAGTATGAGATACCAGGATCAGAGATGTCTTGGACTTTATCTACTAGAGATTCAGTGACATTGAGCAGGGTCTCTGAGAGAGAGAGGCTCACAAATTGGGAGACAAACCCAAAGACAAATCATAGTGTTCCTCCAGCCAGAGATTGAACAAAGACTAGAGCAGCCAAAGAGGAGGGACACAAGGCATATCACTAGCAGAGGTGTATTGAGTGATCGAGCAGGAGAGTTGGGTAGATACAAGAAGCCCACGATGAGGGGATGCTCCCATCACCGGAGGAGTTTTCATAAGAGAATCAGATCCATATTGGCAAGACATGGGAGACGCCCTGTGTAAACTGTCACCATGTAGAACATCGACACGATCATGCACCGACTGATGCGAGCCATCTCGGGATTCTGATACAAACATATCCACCATTTTGTATGTGTTCTCTAAGATACACATCTACCTTTTTTATATGCTCTTTATATGCACCTTTTACAGCTCTAGTAGTGTTTTTGATTAGTTAGTTTCTTTCTTTTTATCTAGACCTTGTATTAGATTCAATGTGATGTAACTCTTGGTTTTATGGGGTCATTTTGGCCTTTAGAAGATGTTAATATGACATTTCATTTCATTTCTTGCTCTCACAAAACCGCAAAGAGTCAACAACTATTTGCAAGGCGCGTGGTGTGCCAAGATAAGCCAACTAGACGCAAGCGACCACAGCAATATGGGGCAACGCAGCCTAACACTGGTGAGTCGTGAACTTTGACAAGTGACAGATGGTTGGAATGGTGCAGCAGCCCAACAAAACAAAAGCAGCTGATGGAAGCGGCACTGCTAGGCTGAGAGCTGAGGACAGCTAGGCGTAGCCAAGGGCTGTGTGTAGGCAGTGGCGGCATGTGCTGGTCTTGGTGGCAGCTATCGTAAAGGGGGAGAGCGCAACTACTGCACCCGCAAGATAGGATGGGGTGGGAGGCTCTTGAGAGGGTTGGTTGGGACTGCATATATTTTTGGGGCTTGGGGGGCATGCGTGGACCCTTCTTGTGTAGGCTTGGAGGGTATTTTTTGAAGGCTACTTTGCATATATCACATATGCTGAAAGCACATGATGCTTCGCTGTATGGACAGAGGGGGAGAGCGCAGCTACTGCAGCTGCAAGATAGGACTCCGATTATGGGGTGGGGGGCTCTTGAGAGGGTTGTTTGGGACTGCATATTTTTTTGGGGCTTGGGGGGTGTGTGTGGACCCTTCTTGTGTAGGCTTGTGCTTAACACTTGAAGGCTACTTTTTATATATGCTGAAAGTACACGGTGCTTCGCTGTATGGACAGACACATGTTCAAATCACGTTTGCATGCTTTATGTGATGCATGTAGCCTTTTAAGTATGGTACCATCTCAACAGATTTGGATGTTTTTGATGTGTGATGCAGGCATCTCAGTAGCCACCCTCAAATTTGTGTAGTGGATCCAGTTGAAAGGATTCTTCCTCTTGTAGATCGTGAATTGACTCAAGAGATTCTTCAGGGTCTTTCAACCTTGGAGCGTCCATCTTCTACAAGAATCCGTGCACCTCGGTATAAAAGGGTGCTCTTTTATAACTATGTGGCTTTTTGAAGCTTGCTAATATTTCAAGTTTGGGTTGTTACATGAATCTTGTGCTTCCACCTTCTCTACTGTTTGGATGCGTTGTTGTCATTTTATCTCCTGATATGTTGCATGAATCTAGTGTTTCCATGTCCCCAACGGTTTGTATGAGCTGTGCATTGTAGTCATTTTCTCTTGATATCCTTGATATCTGCCAAACATATTCCTTTTCTGTGGACCTTAGTACAAAAAGGTGATCACCTATTTTCTCTTGATATCTGCCAAACATAGTTATTTTTTGTGGACCTTAGGATAAGAAGATGATCACCTATTTTCTAATATCTACCAAGAAAATCCCTATTCAGGTTGTGTAAGCAACTAATTCTTGACTAAGTCTTAACGGATGTTGAAAGTTCCTAAAACACCAGCGACCATGGTGCGACTCCTGGATTTGACTCACCAGGTCCACGAGCGAGCCAGTCTCAGAGGCAAATCACAGATTTCTTTACACCAGACAATGAGCAGCCAGAGGAGTTCTCACCGCAGCACAACTCAGCTTCAGATCACACCCACACCAGAGGTACGTTGATTGATCGGGCGATTGAGATAGGGAGATCCAAAGGACCACGATCACGGGGGGCTTCACAGTATCAGTACTGATTATGGAGGATATTGATGAGATTCGCCACCGACCGATGAGGGATTTCCTCTCAATTCCCCCCCCCCCCCCCCCGCCCCCTTTTAGTTTTTTAGTTGTACTCAGACATTGTACTAGGTTCACCACTTCTAACTTTTTTGGTCTCATAGGTCACTTTGGCCTTCTGTAGACATTAATATATCATTTCATTTCATCTCTCTCTCTCTCTCTCTCTCTCTCTCTCTCTCTCTCTCTTTGATCTCTCAGCTGATTAGAGCCAAGGCCTCTGTGCCACACGAGATCATTAGAGCAGAGTTAGCAGCCCCCCTATGGAGATTGAGGCGCTTATTAGATCCATCTCCTCTATGCATAGCTTATGGGATACTACCAGAGATAGATATGCCAGATTGGCCCTTGAGTCCTCCAAACAATTATCTTTATAGGGGGACAAATCATGCTGGTATGCACAGATTTCATCATGGTTCTAGGTACATTGCTTCAGCATGGACAACTTGCCTTCCTTCCGGTACTCTTTGGATGCACCATTCTCTTACATGGACCTGACCTAGTTAGACAGGAGGAGGACATGGAGAGAGCCGACACAGGAGTTGGGCACCAAGATGGCTTTCTATAGAGAGCATCCAACTCACAGGGGATGGGTTTGTGATTCGAACCACATATTTCAATACACATCGATCTCATGGGTTACGGTGTGCCATTGGTCAAATAAAGACACCTTCACACCAGCTTGAGATTGAGATTAGTAGATTCAAAGAGAGACCAACAACTAGCAGGATATGCCGCCTATATCATAGAGAGCCAGAGATAGAGATGCATTATATATGTCAATACACAATGCATTATGAGAAATGGGGTCGCTTCCGGTCTCTATGTAGAGAGCGCTTCGACACCCTTCTCCAGAGTCATGAGCTATGAGGACCAGAGATGTCTTGGATTGTATGTACTTGAGTTACACAAACACAGAGATAGTTACCAGAAGATATTGTCAGTGATCGAGATACCAAGTTCACTGGACGATTTTGGCAAGATGTGTTTGCTCACCTTTGGATGAAGTTGAGTATATCGTCTTCCTATCATCCCAACTCCGACGGACAAACAGAGGACGAATCGGACGTTAAGAGGATATGTTGAGGGCTTATGTCTCTCACAGGCAGATTGATTGGGGAAGGTACCTTCCACGACTAGAGTTTGCCTACAATAGTAGCAAGCATTCGGCTACTGGATTTAGCCCATTTATGCTGATATATGGATTTGAGCCTAAATCCCCTATTGCTAGTCTTAGAGAAAGTCAAAGATTGCAAAGCTCTTGATTTCTTGTATAATATGCAAGAAATGCTCGAATTGACAGCTTGTGATTGAGTTACTACCTATGCCTATCAAAAGAGATCTCCAAGGACTCTAGAGGTGGGACAATGGGTCTATGTGAAGATACCCAAAGATTCCAAGACTATGCAAACTGTAAAACATTATAAGCTTTCAACTAGATTTTGTGGTCCATTCTTGATCACAAACAAAATTGGCGAAGTTGCCTATAAATTGGCTCTTCCTTCGGATGTTATTGTACATCAAATGTTTCATGTCAGATGCCTCAAAGAAAAATTAGGTGAAGCTGACATTATGGTGCCTATCGAGGAAAATGTATGCAAACTGAGTATATTCCTCGAGAATTAGAGGCTGTTCTAGATCATCATACGCGTTCAAAAGCTTGTGATGAGTACTTAATTAAATGGAAGGGTCAATCTAAAAGGTTTTCTACTTGAGAATCAGTTAGAGATTTGAAAGCTCAGTATCTCTACTTCATTGATGCGTAGGCGTAGGATTAGAAGAGTGGAGTGAAATTCTAAGAGTGCTTTGCTGAAACAGCCATAATCAAGGTGATTAGGGACTAAAAACAGAGAATTTGCAGCAGCCAAGGTGAGAGGAAGAGAGTTTTCTATTGCTTTTCGTGGTGAATCTTCCTCCACAACAGCCTATGATCAAGAGAAACCTTGCTGTAGATGATGGGAGCTCCAGGACTCCACATACACCACAAGGGTTGATTCTCAAGCTTTAATGGAGACCTCTGGTGCGTAGAGCACCCTCTCTTTAGGGGGTATATGCACTGCCAACCGTGAAGAGGGGGAGAGGGTGCTCTTATAAAGCTAGCCAGAGAGGGAGGCTCTAGGAGATGAGAGAGAGAGAGAGAGTGAGAGAGTCTAGAGCAGCTGAGGCTCGACGATTTGCCTTTCTTCGTCGTTGGGCCCGAGCTCCACTCTTTTTCACACTTACAGGTGGTCAGATTATATGGCATTATGCCCCCCCTCAGTGGTTTCTCCTCCACCCGTCACATAGACCACCATGAGATTGTACTAGTCGAGTTGTCACTATAGTGGCTCTCATCCTTACATTCAGCTTGTACACCCCACGTGACAGGCTATTTTGGCATCCGTTGGGGATTATATTGTACTTAGTAATATACAGCCCTGATTTTTCAAAAAAGAGAGAGAGAGAGAGAGAGAGAGAGAGAGGGAGAGAGAGAGAGAGAGAGAGAGAGAGAGAGAGAGAGAGAGAGAGAGAGAGAGAGAGTCACTTTGCATGGGTAAGTGTGCCACTTGGCACACTTACTTTATAACTTAAAAACGATCTAACTTTTGACTTTAAAAGTTTCTAGGCTATCAATTAAATGTGCAATTAACTCACAACTGCACACATGAATGCTACTTATGAAAACGTTAGCTGCTCCCGACACAATGCCGTACCCGCACTGCTCTGGCATTACCTATGCGCACTTGTCTGGCCATTTGGTCCGGCACAAAACAATTAGTTTAACTTACTTATCCTAAGGCTTTAAAAATAATCTAGGCCTTAGGATTACTGTCCTAAGGACCCCATTTTGTCTTGTGCTCGCACTGACGCACGTAACTTTTTGAGCCTGAAATCTGAGGCTACGGTCTACCCCTTATTGAAGACCCGATTTCCCAATCACTAGGGCTTCAGAGTATTTTCTGCTACGGTCTCCCTGAGGTGCTCTGGCCCAAGTTTGGGCGCACTTGAGGCCCTAGAATATTCCTAGTTCTATTTTGATGTGCACAGAATTAATTAGATAACTATTTTCTCGTAAAAATAAATTAATTATTTACAAAGTCTGACATTGTTACAACAGTCTCTACGTGCACTTTCTTTATCGTTGAGATGGTAAAGGAATCCATTGATAGGATGAGGACCATGAGAGCATATGATCATGATGGATTGATGGCAGAGCACTTCATACATTCTAGAGATATGCTTGCAAGGCTTCTTGCAATAATGTTCAACCAAGCGATGTATGAGGGTTTTTCGGATACTTGGAGCATGTCTAGTATTGTGCCTATCTTCAAGGTAGAACCTCTCTTTGATTTATTTTATCAAAGAATCTTCGTGTCCCTGCCTTGGACTTATTACCCACTCCCACCCTTAGTCCATCGCGCATCGGGTGCGCTCTTATCATCATCGCTCTGCCTTAAGGGTCATTAAGCCATAAAGAACCACAAAAGAATTCTGCTTGTTTGAAGATTGCGTGTAATCCAATACCACTTGGGCGGGTCGATCTCTCTAATTTGTGTTTTTGAAGAGTGGCAAGTAACCCAGAAAAGAGGGGTTTGTCCAACCTCCCCTCGTTCCTCTTTTCTACTCATTGAGAGCGGACTTTACACATTGAGACACGCCAATTGATGTGAGATGGGAAAAAGCAACCTTGGTGTGAGCATAAGGCTGCCAAGTGGAGCACCCGCATAAAGAGTTGAGCTTGGGTAAGAAAGAAGCCTTCTTAAACGCAGATTGCAAGCAGTATCAAGTACCAAGAACCCCGAGTACCCCAAGTATTCCAACACTCAGAGCATGGTCATCACTAGATTCAAGATGGATACTTCTCATAAAGTTGATGAGAGTGGAATTGGAGAAGAAAAAATTCGTACACCACGAAGATCGTTTCCGAATCCTCCTCCATTCCCATCCTCGCCACGGATTGAACATAGCTCTGTGGAGGCGTTGATGAAGTCCATGGTGAAGATGATGCTACAACAAGAGGCTCAGTGGGCCGCAGTCGAAGGGGAAAGAATGGCTCTAGAGAGGGAATGCGAAGCTCTGCGTATAGTTGTTGAAGAAAAGAGGGTATTTATGGAGTAAGAGCGTGAGACCTAGGCCATCCAGTGTGTTACAACAAGCTCCAATGCAACAAGGTCTTGCACAGACAGCCATGGAGGAGCTCACAAGCGTTCTAGCTAAGGTGAATATTAAGTTTCTGACTTTCAAGGGTCTCTCCACAGAGGATGTTGACGACCATGCCCGGAGGTTTGTTTCTTTCTGCAGAGGTCGTGGCCTCAACCGAGAAGATGCCTACTTAGTACTCTTCCCATCTACCTTGGATGGCTTAGCAGACAAGTGGTACAGTCAGTTCGGTGAGAACCACTTTGCGACTTGGGCCACTTTACGACATCGGTTTTGTGAAGCTTTCAGACCAGGGGACTTCCAGGAGAAGGTCCTGGATGAGTTGGCCAACCTGAAGCTCCGACCAAATGAGACTTTTGCAGAGCTCATGACCAATACAAAGTCTCTGGTGGCCAAGCTTCCTCAGCAACCGGGTGAATTTACAGTTAAGAATTGGGTGGAGAAGTCTCTTCTTAAAACTTCCCAGCAAAAACTCCGAGAGAGTCTCCGACCTGACGCCACTCTGGAGGAGTTTGTTGCGGCTTTTACTAGGATAAGAGCTAGGAAGCTATTCACCGATTCCTCTCAGGTAGAGACCCCCTCAGTGTTTTTGGAAAGTCCTTCTGATCCTTTAACTTCTTTACGCGGGGAATTGGAAGCCCTAAAGTTACAGCGAGCTCTTAAAGAGGAGAGGTATTTCTCTCTTAGACAGGAGAAGCCTCCACATCAGGAGGCTTTGGAACAGATCAAGCGTCACCAGGAGACGTTAGCACTCTTTTATCTTCGCATGTATCCGCAAGAAAGGTCGTAACAAAAGAAAAAAACCTCGCGAGCTCGCTGCTGCCTTCGCCCCATCCCTTGCGCACGCTCCGTCCCTCGCGCTGCCCTGCCCTGCATTGTTCACTGCCTGCCAGCTCTCAGCCGGCCCAACCCGCCCACCCCAGCCCACAACCCCCGCCCGCCTGCCCCTCGCGCTCCCGCTTTCTGCGCCTCAGCCCGCCTGCCCGCCCCTTGCGTTCTCGCTTGATTTCGCGTCCCCCTCCCTTTCCCCCTTTTCTTAGCTCGCAGGAGTCTGTCCTTGCAGCCTTCTAGGAGCTTCGCGTCACTTTTGTCTTCCTTGACTAAGCAGCAGACATAGAATGGCGGCTTCTGCTCCACCTCAGAGGGACTCCCCTGAAGCCTCCTCGCCCGACACCGCGGAGCCGACCCTTCAACTTGCTCTTTCGCCAGAAGGGCAAGCGAGCTTGATGGCCGAAGTGGAGCGCTTGCAAGCCACTTTGGTTATCTGTAAGATCATTGGCACTCGGCCTAGTCGGGGCGAGGTTTGGGATTTACTATAGGCCCGTCTTCTCTCCGAAGTGGGCAAGATCACCGATGTCCAGATCCTCGGAAGAGGGTACTACCAACTAGAGTTCGAGTCTGCAGATATGACAGCCTAGGTGATTTCGATGAGCCCACTCGGCATCCGAGCAGCTCGAGCTTACTTTCGACGTTGGCATCACGGTTTCGACCCTACTACAAATATGCTCGAGGAGGAGGTAGACTTGCCGATCTCGATCTGTTTCCCAGGCTTGAGGCGAGAGTACCTTCCCCTCCTACCCAGCATTGGCTGCATGTTCGGGACAGTTTTGGAGTCTCCACGCACTGCAGCTTCAGTTGTGGCCAAGGCTGCAGGTTTACCTACTATGTGGGTTCTCGTTCGTGACACGCACTCCCTCCCCAAGGTGATACTCCTGCCTAGGTGAGTGGGGGATGGATCAGACAGAGTGTGGAGTATTCGGGTCTCCCGAACTAGTGTTTCATTTGCAGACAGACGGGCCATTTGTCAAAGGCCTCTCCTCGCAGGAGACCTCAACCCACAGCGCATGTGCAGCCTCCCAGGGCTGAGTATGCCAAGTAGCCAGATACACAGGACGCACGGGCTGGTACATCGACAGAGTCCAGTGATCAAACAACTGACGGTTAGCAGCAGGTGCCTGGCTACCGCCGACAGGGGACGGCTCGCCCCACTGCTCCTCCTGGTGGCAGACCTTGTGCAGCTCGGCAACATTGGGTTTTGAGTCCTGACTGGAAACCGTTTTGACCCCCTCCAACAGGACCTGCCTGAGGAGGTCCCGTCCACTTTAGTTCCTCCACCATCGCCTCCTCCTCCCTCAAGACGCTGCCGCTCTGCCCCCCCCCCCCCCCCCCCCCCAATCCTTCGCCTCCCGCCCCTCCTCTCTCCCCGATGGGGCCCACAGTCTCATCTCCTGGTCCTTCTTCCACTCCTCCTCAGATGCTGGGTACTAGACACGCTTCTGCCGCGAGGCGTTCTCTTGGTAGTGCTTTCGCTACGAGCCGTGTGGCTCGTGAGGGACAACCCCACCTTAGGCCGCCTTTTTTGGTGCACACTTCTCCCTTTGTAGCAATTCCTAGAGGTCTCACTAGCTTCGACATTCGCAGACGCCGGGACTTTTTCGACTACAGCTTCACTCGGTTTCTGGGTGACTCTTCTCCTGACTTAGAGGAGGCCAGCTTTCGAGTCCACGTCCTCTTTCTTGCAAGTAGAGGCATTGAGGCCCTGGACAATGCGGTAGGTTCTCCTTTCTGCTGTGTGGTAGGGATCACACAACGTGGACCCAACACACAGTCCTTGACTGGCTCCAGACTTAAGCTACAGAGTTCTCACACCACACAGGGGACTTAGTGGTGACAGATATGGTGCAGACACTTTGACCTCTTGCCAAGTTCAGCGTGACGCCTCCAGATGCAGTGGGTTGCAGGCACATTGTGGTGCATTTGTTTGCTGACACTCAGTGCCCTCCTTGTTATGTATTTTGTGCATGAGGATTCTTGGACAGAGGATGTAGCCCTTCGGGCTGCACGCTCGGCTTGGGCCTGGGCGAGAGAGCCACTTCTTGCGCGCTTCTCTAGAGGTCATTCGGATGTGGATTACTCCCATCCAAACTGGCCTGAAAGATAGCGAGGTTGGCTGCTGTGGCAGCATCTGTTTTCTCTCACTAACTCCATGAGGATCATCTCATGGAACGTGCAGGGATTAGGAGGGCCCCAATTTCAGCGTCAGAGAGGTCGGCTGCGTTAGGAGCTGCAGAGATGCCTTGTCGGTGGTGAGATTGACATTCTTATGCTACAGGAGCATCATCTTTGCGAGAGCCGAATTCGGCGATGTGGTTAGATTTTGCGTGGTCGCTATGAGACGTTTTGGTTAGTTGCTTTTGGACCTGGAGGCATCCAGGGTGGGTATGTATGACCATTGCAGACTCTTCGCAGTAGGCCATTGTGAGCAGAGGAATTATTGTGCGAGGCAGGGCTCAATGGATTACTATGCAGGTTCAAGGTTGCCTCATGGGCTTCTTGAACATCTACGCGCCCAATGTGGCGAGCGCACGTGCAGAGTTTTGGACTCACATTGTAGAGGCTTTGCCGTAGGCAGAGCAATGGTGACTTGGGGGAGACTTCAACATGTGACTTGGGTGGGACTGTTGGCATTTTGGTTGGGACTTCCTTTTCGGACCATGCACCAGTGATCCTCACAGTGACTGATAGGAAGAGGAGGGGGAGCACGATGCTACGCATCCCTGAGAGGGTGTTGCTGGACTCTGGCTCAGAGAGCGAGTGGAGGCTCTTTGGATAGAGAGGCTAGACATGCAGGATTATCGTGCTGACAGAGTGGCCTCAGGACTTGCTCAGCTTAGTAGACTCTTTCTTAAGGAGTCTTTCGCTCACTTGGCCGCAACGAGAGAGGAGGAGCAGCGTCTCCGATGGGGCGTTGCTTCCTTGCAGAGGATGCAGGAGCAGCATCCAGACAGTCCTTGGTTGGAGGAGCAGTTGCAGTAGGCTTGCGAGGAGCTTGTCAGCACAGAGGAGAGGCGCCATGAGTTTGCTTTCCATCGAGAGGCATCTTAGTGGACCCAGGTGGGTGACAGAGTGACGGGCGCTTTCTTTGAGGCAGTGGGACCCCGACATACGCATGCCAAGGTCAGTCAGTTGAGGAGACCCAACGGGTCAGTTACTTTAGAGCCAGAGGATATGCGTGTAGTTGCTACTGACTTCTACCGAGATCTACTGTGTGCAGAGCCTCGATCAGAGTGCCAGGATGCATGCAGAGAGCAGGTGTGGGCACAAATGCCTTGTCTGGTGATTGAGGAGATGCGCTAGAGGCTTGAGCTTCCTCTTCAACTAGAGGAGCTACACGCGGCTCTTAGCGCACTCCTCCGTGGTAGCTGTCCTGGTGAGGATGGTTTGACTCCTAGCTTTTTCTTGGAGTACTCGGACTTGCTTGGCTCAGATCTCTGTAATGCTTTTCAGTACATCCTGCACACAGGAGAGATGCCTGATAGCATGAGTGAGGGCGTGATTTACCTCATTCCCAAGGAGGGTGGCTCCTTGAATGAGATTTGACAGTGGCGACCCATCACCATCCTCAACTCATCCTACAAAATTCTTGCCAAGGCTTTGAGTTTGAGGATTCAGCCACTTCTAGAGGGCATTATACATGGGACACAGACAGGTTTTGTCAAGGAGACTGGTATCCTTGACAACATCTTTACTTTTTGGGAGGCCTCAGCCCTCACGTGGCTTTGTGGTGAGGATTTGGTGATACTTCTGCGAGTTGACTGGGATTTTTTGGAGGGCACTCTACGCAGAATGGGCTTCTCAGATGCTTGGATCAGAGGTGTGTCAGCTCTGTACAGACGGGCACACAGTCAGGTTCTTTTGTCAGGAGGTACAGGTGATCGTTTCATGCTTACAGGTTCGATCAGACAGGGTTGCCCTCTTGCCTCCTTCCTATTCCTATTCTATGCTGAGGCGATGAGCAGGTTTTTGGTTTCACAATAGGTTGGCTTACGTGGCTTAGCGCTCCCTATTCGGGGAGATGAGCTACTGGATGCGGAGTTTGCAGACGACTCAGCCTTGTACTTGGATGGCCAGGAGGCCAACCTTCACAGGTGTGAGCAGGCTCTTGAGACCTTTTGTTGTGCTTCAGGCGCACTGATCAACTGGAGAGAGACAGTGGCTTTCTTGGTTAGGAGTGCTCCTACGCCTGAATGGATGCCAGGTGAGCGTATCAGATGGATTCTCCCAGGGACTGTAGTTTGATACTTGGGTTGTCAGGTTGGCTTGGACTTGTCTCCCAAGCAGCAGATTGCTCCCCTCCCTCTCTTTATCAGGAGGAAGTTGTTACATTGGAGCTCCGCACGACTTTCTTTGGCAGGCAGAGTTGTAGTGGCCAACCTGGTGTTGTTGGCTACTATGTGGTACATCACTTCTTGTTGGATCTTTGGTCAGGGTGTGACAGTCAGATAGCCCGGGCCAAAGAGGCATGGCAGGTCATCATTCTTCCTTGTTCTTAGGGAGGTTTGGGGATCATAGACCGAACACAATAGAGCAGAGCTCTTCTAGGGAAGTTCATCGTCAGAGGACTTCTTCCAGGAGAGGAGCCCTGGAAGGAGTTTTTGCTTCAGCGGCTTAGTGCTAGAGTGCCTCAAGCTGGAGGCCCCTGGCGACCTTCGACCATATGGATTTTCACAGAGATGCAGGAGACTGGAAGACCGCTTCGCTGTGAGTTTTCTCCCATCCTGGGAGTAGCTGCAGAGAGGCCTGGAGCAGCGTTAGCCTACTTGCACGGAGGAGCGCCTGAGACAGCCCCTTGTTTGGAACCCCATGGTTAGCACTCAAAGAGGCCACTTGGTTGGTAGTTGTTTCCTAGGGTTCCATGGAAGAGGTTTCAACACGCACTCTAGGTGATTGGCTACAGTTTTTAGGCTTGTCAGAGGAGCTTCAAGGCATCTAGCTACAGGGCATGAGAGGGGTGCAGAGGATGTATCAGGACATTTCTGAGGCAGTACCAGCTGTGTGGCTCACACCTCTCGAGTCAGTAGTGCCCAGATGGATGGGGGGCTTCACGCGACTGGAGGTTCTCATCTCAGTTCGGGCTTGCTCAGAGACTGTGCCCTCCTTGTTTTTTGAGCTACAGGGTGGCGGAGGCTTACACCGAGTTGCACTAGAAGCCCCACAAGTGGCAGAGTGATGTTTTCAGAGGATCTGAGTGGTGGGCATGTGCGGGAGGACTTGTGTCATAGATCCTGACCCAGCAGCTGTTGCGACTGGCCACTAGAGACTGTGGGCTTGGGAGAGCTGTCCACTGACAGGAGTATAGTGGGATCCTGGAGAGTGGTTTTTGAGGGACCTTTTCTCCTTAGCAGACCATCTAGGTGTCCCTTTCTTTTAGTACACTGTTCGACTGGGACGACGCATACTGGTAGCGCAGAGAGAGGCTCATCCTGTTGCTGCACCTCATTGGCAGGAGGAGGGTCTCACAGTTGAGTTCTTGGCAGCTTTTTGGGAGAGGTTGTGGGACTCCAGACAGCCGAGGCGAGTGACTTTGTTCCAGTGGCTGGTTGCACACGAGCTATAGCAGTTGGGAGCTGGCTTGTACATAGTGGTCTCTCGGCAGCATGTGCAGCTTGTGACCATCTTGTGGAGAGTCAGCGTCACTGTCTTTGGGACTGTCCTTTGGCACAGCAGGTTTGGCTTCGTGTTCTTCAGCTGATGCCCGCTCTTTCTACTGCTCGGTAGTACACTTGGGGGGCAGTTTCTTGGTCCACTCTCACGGGTCAGTTTGAGCTATCCTCCACCAGCAGGATGATAGTGATACAGGGCGGTCGACTTACACTCCAGCCTGCTACAGAGCTTATGCCACAGGAGTGGTGTAGAGAGAGAGAGGAGTGTTGGGAGCTCATCTGCAACCTGACACTCTGGTTCATTTGGCGGGCCCGTTGCTTCCGCATCCTCGAGGCTCGCCCTGTACCACCAGCAGAGGCTGTCCGGGATCTTTGGCTAGAGCTGATCTATACTCTCAGAGGACATTCGAGAGACTCCAGGGTAGCTCCGACCGCATGCGGGAGCGCAGAGAGGCTTTCCTTTGACTCTGGCGCCCTGGGCCTTTCTTCACCATGTTCCAGGGTGTGCTCAGATGGCACTACCGACCACCTGTGTGGTTGATCCCTCCTCCCATCTCTTGATTTAGCCTCATTGTACATATGTTGTTTTTCCGTTGGGAGAGTCTCCCCGTCATAATTGTTATAGCCCTCTCTTGTAGAGGTGGTTGTAGTGCTATGGGCAGTTTGATTAACTAATAGAAGGATCCCTTTCTTGAAAAAAGAAAGTCTCAGCAAGAGACTAAGGCTATGGTTTGGTGTAGTTCATGCCGCTCTCCAAGGCACCCTCCACATGAATGCCCCCTTCGGGTTTACTGCCACTTCTGTGAAAAGTTTGGACATGAGGACAAGGATTGCTACTACCTAAAGGGATTGCGACAAAAACAACAAAGTCTTGGTCCTAATGTTCACCAAGGGCCACCACCTTTATCCAACATGGTTTCCCCCTATGGGCATCCAAACCACATGCCACCTTTGCTGACAGCCCCTCCTATGCAAGGTATGCAGAATACTTTTCCCTCTCGGAGCTTTTATCATGTCATGCTCCCTCATCTCCTCAAAGTTTCTATGCCTTCACCTTCAACTCCGTGCACAAGGAGCAAGGACCACCTTGCCCTTCGACTCGCCCAGTGAATTGACCCATTTTGTGCTACAGATGTGGGGAATATGGACATTACCAAAGCAAATGCCCCTTGCCAGAAGGGTCCCCTCCCTGTCGTCATTGCCCTGAAACGAAGGATCACTACAATAAGGATTGCCGTAAACTTCGTGCATCCACGGCTTTGAACCCAAGTCAAAGCCAGAATGAGTTTACCTTTCCTCAATTTGATAGCAGTTAGCACCATTCCTCAGCCGCCCCCTTCTGCCCATGTGGTTACCCCTCAAGCTAAGTCGCAGTTGATAGAGGAGCCAACGGGCGTCCTCACTCGGGCCCAGAGAGCCGCTCTCGGTCTTAGCATTCCAACACGTTCAACTCCCCAACATATTTTGCCTTCAGTTGTTGACAAGCCATCACCCATTGACAAGCAAGAATCCAAATCTTTGCTCTCCGATATTGATGAAGCCTTCTTGGAAGCAGTTTCCGATCTACAGAAGATCAAGGTACCAGAGAAACCATTGGTAGAAAAAGAAAAGCTTCCAGCAGTGACAATCTTGAAGAACACCTTCCAAACAAGTGTCCCTCTATGACATGCTACGGCTAGATGTGAGTTTTAGAAGTGACTGTCACCAGCGAGTGGCAATTCCATTTTTGTTTATTTTCTCTTTCTTTGGGGAATTTTGTTTGTTTTACCTTTTGGAAACACCCCTCTGGAAATCTAACTGCCTTGCATTGCATAGCCAGTGTGGAACTGTTCAGAGAGAGTCCAGGCCTGAGGGCTAAAGAGCACTAAGGTTGAACAAGGACTATGGTTAGCCAAAGTGGGGTCATTGGGCAGCCAAAGTGGAATCCTTTGCTACATAGGCTACATTTCAGTTCTGGGTGTGGCTGCAGTGTACAAAGAGGGTCAGATGACCTAGAAGAATGTAACGGCAGAAACTCTTAAATTTTAGGGACTGCTATTTTTGGACGGCAAAATGTCTTCGCGTCATTACGTGCAGTTTGACATGGGGATCATTTTGTTACTCTGTGGCCAAGTCAACAGAGGTTGCAGGTGAGATATTTTTAGACCCGAGGGTCTAAAGCGGGAAAATGCACAAATGAGTGACACTTGGCACTCTGAGGCCAGTTTACTACTTAAAGAGAAGGCAAAAACGTGATTTTCAGCTGTGAGCTCGTTTTTGAGTGCTGTCACAGGTGGAAGAGCTTCAATGGAGTGCTGGCTTACCCTCTATGTTCAGTGAGGTGCATGATGTCATGACCTGCACACCTCTCACTGCTCTCTCACAGGTGGGAGATGGAGTGCTGGCTTACCCTCTGTACAGTGAGGTGCAGGATGTCATGACCGAGCGATTGAGCGATTGAGCTGGGAAGATCTAGACGCCCACGACTGCGGAGGACTACACAGCATCGACGGAGCCTGCATCAGAGGATTCGGATCACTTTGGCTCGACATGCACGACGCCCGGTCAGACTACTGACCATGTAGGAGATTGATAAGATCCGCCAGCGACCGATGCTGGATCTCTTGTGATCTAGCTATCCCAGCTAGCTGCTTAGTTCACACCTAATAGTTTAGGATTCCATAGTATTTTATTGTGACATTTGTCATTGTTGTCATCTTGTTACTTTGACTCTGACTTTGTATCAGATCCACCTCATTGTAACTTTCTAGTCTCATAGGTCACTTTGGCCTTTTGAAGACGTTAATATAACATTTCATTTTTATTTCATTTCTCTCCCCTATTCTTTATGGTTATGCCCCTCTAGTGGGCTTTTCATTTGACCAATGTACAGTTATGTGGGTTCATGCGCGATTGCCGAGGCAAGAGCCTCTCGCATAGGTACTGGATTAGCTAGCGGCTAATCCCCCGCAGGTACAGGTGAATTCAGAGAGGTTTCACGTGCGAAATCTCGTCCAATTCAAAGGGCAAGTAGCCCTACAGGTGGGGGAGCTCGAGGACTTGCTACTGATGCGACCGGCACGCGAAACGGAGCCCGAAACAGTGAATTACAGCCTGCTGTGTATTTTTGCAGGTTTAGGGTTTCGCCCCTAAACGGACCCTAATACCCCCAGGAGGTTCGGGGACGTGAGGGGACCGCTGTACAGGTGATCTGGCGCATTTTCAGGGCAGAAAACAGAGAATTCAGCGTGCTGCAGATTCTCGCCAGGTTTTGCAAAGTGTCCGTATGCATCGGGAAAGTCATCTAATGCGTGGGGATATTGACTGTGAAGGGTCCTAGTACAGTTATGTTGCCGAAATCGGGCCAGAACAGAAGAAATTCAGCCCAGATTGTGCGGGGCAGCTTGTAGGGAACCACAACTTTTATTCCCTCTTTTAAAGAATAAAGAAATACCGAAAGGGGCGCCTATTTAGGGGCCAATCTGGTGTCTGACTCGCATACAGATGCATTCTAGCATCTGTATCCCATTCCCCTCTCTTGTGTCATTATAGCACAGGTAGAATAGACGACTAATAATGGGTGAAAGCTAAAGCAAGGTTTGAAGTAAAGTCTACCGCCCTTTTTGAAGTTAACAGGCCGGTTACATGGTTCCATTGCCGCGATTAAATCACTTTTTCCTCAAAAAGTGAGCCTTGGAAAGTTTGGGTTAAAGACACAGAGAGAGTTTGGGATGACCTTGAAAACACAGAGAGTTTGAAAGTAGATCGAGTGGATTTACAGGTGAGAAAGGCTACAAGAGTCTTTCTTTGGATACAGGTGAGAAAGGCTATGAGTCTTTCTTTGGATTTACAGGTGAGAAAGGCTACGAGAGTCTTTCTTTGGATACAGGTGAGAAAGGCTACGAGTCTTTCTTTGGATACAGGATGGATGGCAACAAGGAAGAGGATTCCTCTTCAGAGGATAGACAGCCTATTCCAATTGCACATGAAATTGGCGAGAGTTCAGGCCAAGCTGAGAAAGCTTTGCAGGTTGTTACTGTTGTGACCATGTTCAAGCAATTGATGGAGAATCCAAGATTTATGGAGTTCATACAATCTTCATCAATAGCACATCAAGTTCAAGGCAGTTTTGGCATGCGAGGAACAATGTTTAGGGGTATGCAAGGCATGGTGCCCAACCCCATGTATGCAAACATTGGTTTGCACCTAGGATTTCAGGGCACACAAGGTCAGTTTGGGGTGTCACAAGGCAACTTGGGTATGGCTGGTTTTTCAATCCCATCAGTGAATATGACACCTGGACATCAACATGTTACTGTCCAGGGAGTACAGATGGCTCCCACAGGTGTACCCATTATGCAAACTGTCTCTTTTGACAATTTGGAGTCAATGGATAAGCTAAAGCCATACAAAGAAGATGATCAGTAAGTCCATTGACACATTCAATGGCTTTGATGAGAGGACAAAGGTTTTCTCTTTCCTCGAACAGTTTGGCAAAGCATTTGTTGGAAGGAGCATTTAAAGTCAGGAAAGCTGTCAGTGGTGGAATACACTGTTGTTACAAGGACAGACTCCTTCCACTTGGAATGATTTCATACAGGTACCGAATTAGCTAAAGGCTAATTCAAAACAGGTATAGGATGATTTAACAAGATTTCTTGCGAGAAATCTCATGTAAATCAAAGGGCAAGTAGTCCTATTGATGCAGAAGATCAAAGGCTACGAATTGGTGTGATTGGCACGCAAAACAAAGCCCGAAAGAAGAAAATACAGCTTGCTGTATTTTTCTGCAGATTTAGGGTTTTGACCCTATTTGATGCTTTTTTGTCCCAAGAGCTTCAGGGAAGCTAGAGGACAGTAATACAAGTGATCTGGAGCATTTTAGGAGCTCTATTATGCGTGGATAATCACTTGGATATGTGGATTTTTGGTTGTGAAGGTTTCTACTACAGTTATGTTGCCAAAATTGGGTCAAAAAGAGAATTCTCAGCCCAATAAAAGTGACAGCATATGGGTAGATCACAGGTTAATCTCCAAAGATCAAGATGAAGAGCAGAGAAAGATTGTTTTCGATGCTCAGTATGCAATTTTGCATAAAGGCTGAAATTGCCTAAGAGTTGGAAGATTCACAATGCGTTTCATGTGAGTCTTCTCAGACCCTATGTGGGTGATGTGCTAGAAGATATGCCAGCTGAAGATCAGCCGGAAGTCGAGGAACTTGACGAGATCTTGGTCCCAGAACAGATTTTGGCACATAAAGAAAGAAAAGAAAAGGCAAGGTTGCAAGGTGCTGTTTGGTAAAGTTCAAAAGCTATTCACCTCTGGATGTCAAGTGGATGGAAAAAAGTGAACTTGCAGAGTCACTAAAAGTATGGGAACTTAAAACCTTGGTTTGCAACCTACCTTGACCCCTTGAGATTCAGAGCTACATGGATTGTCAGTGTGACAATGGCTTCTGAAAGAAATGATGTACATGTTACTTACAGTGAGCTGAAATGAAGTGCATGTTACATGAATGTTAGAGCTGTACAGATTGTCAGTTTGGCAATTGCTCTTATGGAATGTCCAAAAGTTTGTTTAGTGCTATAGAAGTGAGTATTTCTTGTCAGTTTGTCAAGGGTACAACAATTATTTCTATTAAAGAGTACATGTGTAACTGCATTCTTAAACTGTCGGTTTGGGTATGCTCGAAAGGTTACTGGATCCAACGTGTACTAAAAGACAGTGGCAAAATGTGACGCTTCCATTAGAAAGTTATGGACTCAAAGCAATGGCCGAGTGTGACGCTTCCACTATGTCATTGGGAAAGGGTTCACACGCAGGCAATACGTGTATCAACAAGGTGTTGACTGTGAGCATGTGTGTCGTACATGTGTCGACACGGTGTCCGGACACCCGAGTGTTGACTATAAGCATGTACGACATAGGTGCAAACGAGGACGTTTGAGATTTCAAGAGGGGGGTATGTCACAAGCCGATGGCAATTCCATTTTTGTTTATTTTCTCTTTCTTTGGGGAATTTCGTTTGTTTTACCTTTTGGAAACACCCCTCTGGAAATCTAACTGCCCTGCATTGCATAGCCAGTGTGGAACTGTTCAGAGAGAGTCCAGGCCTGAGGGCTAAAGAGCACTAAGGTTGAACAAGGACTATGGTTAGCCAAAGTGGGATCATTGGCCAGCCAAAGCGGAATCCTTTGCTACATAGGCTACATTTCAGTTTTGGGTGTGGCTGCAGTGTACAAAGAGGGTCAGATGACCTAGAAGAATGTAATGGCAGAAACTCCTAAATTTTAGGGACTGCTATTTTCGGACGGCAAAATGTCTTCGCGTCATTACGTGTAGTTTGACATGGGGATCATTTTGTTACTCTGTGGCCAAGTCAACAGAGGTTGCAGGTGAGATATTTTGAGACCCGAGGGTCTAAAGCGGAAAAATGCACAAATGAGTGACACTTGGCACTCTGAGGCCAGTTTATTACTTAAAGACAAGGCAAAAACGTGATTTTCAGCTGTGAGCTCGTTTTTGAGTGCTGTCACAGGTGGGAGAGCTTCAATGGAGTGCTGTCTTACCCTCTATGTACAGTGAGGTGCAGGATGTCATTACGTGCACACCTCTCACTGCTCTCTCTCCCCTATTCTTTATGGTTATGCCCCTCTAGTGGGCTTTTCATTTGACCAATGTACAGTTATGTGGGTTCATGCGCGATTGCCGAGGCAAGAGCCTCTTGCACAGGTACTGGATTAGCTAGCGCCTAATCCCTCGCAGGTACAGGTGAATTCGGAGAGGTTTCACGTGCGAAATCCCGTCCAATTCAAAGGGCAAGTAGCCCTACAGGTGGGGGAGCTCGAGGACTTGCTACGGATGCGACCGGCACGCGAAACGGAGCCCGAAACAGTGAATTACAGCCTGCTGTGTATTTTTGCAGGTTTAGGGTTTCGGTCCTAAACGGACCCTAATACCCCCAAGAGGTTCGGCGACGCGAGGGGACCGCTGTACAGGTGATCTGGCGCTTTTTCAGGGCAGAAAACAGAGAATTCAGCGTGCTGCAGATTCTCGCCAGGTTTTGCAAAGTGTCCGTATGCATCGGGAAAGTCATCTAATGCGTGGGGATATTGACTGTGAAGGGTCCTAGTACAGTTATGCTGCTGAAATCGGGCCAGAACAGAAGAAATTCAGCCCAGATTGTGCGGGGCAGCTTGTAGGGAACCACAACTTTTATTCCCTCTTTTAAAGAATAAAGAATTACCGAAAGGGGCGCCTATTTAGGGGCCAATGTGGTGTCTGACTCGCATACAGATGCATTCTAGCATCTGTATCCCATTCCCCTCTCTTGTGTCATTATAGCACAGGTAGAATAGACGACTAATAATGGGTGAAAGCTAAATCAAGGTTTGAAGTAAAGTCTACTGCCCTTTTTGAAGTTAACAGGCCGGTTACAGTGACACCCTTGGTGTTATTCAGTCACTTTACCCCGAAGCAAGTCTTTGTGGCGGGCACCTCCCAGTGCGACCATCAGAGTCCTATATGATATCCCATCCCGCTACTCCTCTCACTGATTATAGAAGCCCTCGGCTCACCGTGTCCGTCTTGGGGCGGCAATTCTCAGGAGTGATAGTGGATGGTGGATATGGCATCAACCTGATGCCCGAGTTCACTATGTTAGCTCTAGGTCTACAGCCTACTCGCCCTGCTCCCTTCACAATTTATAGTAGCAGAAACAGATTTCCTCTACAGGAGTTCAACCCCCCCCCCCCCCCCCCCCCCCCCCCCCCCCCCCCCCCCCCTGCCCCCATCATCAGACCCATTGGTGTCTGCTTCTCCGACCAAGAATAAGCTCTCCTTTGTGTCTAGCAAACTCCCCTTCACCGAGCTTCTTGAAGGCGGGATACAACAAAAAAAGGTTGATATCAAGCTTGATGAGTTCCCTCCTCATGATGTCTCTCTGCTACTTGAAAGTTGACGAAGCAACCTCTCCACCTATAGGGAATTCCTTAGCAGTGCCATCTCCAAACCTAGTAAAAGGAAGACACTTCTACGACTCTTGTACCCACCCCGTGCTGCTAGACAAGATGCAGAGCAGATTGCTATCGTGCGTGTCACAGAAGATAAGGGTAGCCTCATTCAAGGTTACAGAAGCATCAAGCAATACTGATTTTGGATGGGGTGGGTAGGGCGACGAGGGGATAGGGTCTAGGGGGGTTGGTGAAGGGCAGGTGCACATGCACATGCACATGCACAGATAGCCTGCCATTCAAAGCTGAATTTTGTGGTAGTCTGATTCCTGACAGAAGATCCACATAGCTGTATACCCTCTGGTCTTCTCGCTAGTTTTACAAACCCCTCCTCCCTCTCCCCTATCTACCCCTTACTCGCCCCTACCCTCCTCCCCTCGCCCCTACCCACCCTCTCTCTCCCTCGCCCCTACCACCCCCTCTCTCTCCCTCGCCCCTACGCACCCCCTCTTGCCCCTATCTACTCCCCCCTTGCCCCTACCCACCCTCCCTCCCCCTCCCGCCCCTACTACATCCCCCTCGCCCCTACCCCCTTTCCCCCCCCCCCCCCCCCCCCCCCCCCCCCCCCCCCCCCGCCCCTACCCCCCTCGCCGCTACCCACCCTCCCTCCCCCTCTCACCCATATCTAGCCCCCCCCTCGCCCCTATCTAGCCCAACCCCCTTGCCCCTACCCACCCCCTCCCCCTCTCGCCCCTATCTACTTCCTTCTCGCCTCTACCCCCTTTTCCCTCGCCCTTACCCACCCTCCCTCCCCCTCGCCCCTATCTAGCCCCCCCGCGCCCCTATCTAGCCCAACTGCCTCGCCCCTACCCACCCCCCCTGCCCCTCGCCCCTATCTGCCCCCCCGCACCCCTATCTAGCCCAACCGCCTTGCCTCTACCACCCCCTCCCCCTGGCCCCTATCTAGACCCCTCTCGCCCGTATCCCCTCTCCTCTCACCCCTACCCACCCCTTTCCGTCTAGAGTGAAGTAATAAGGCACTGAGATGCCCATGATACAAAGAAGCCCATAATGAATTTGCTGTGAGAATCATTCATGTGCACGAATTGCAAAAAGGAGAAACCGCAGCCCACCGCTTTACTGAATAGAAGCCAAAAAATTGCTGCAGAAATGGACTTGTCCGGTCAGCTTCCCATTGGTTGAATGACGTCGTGTATTTCAAGATTGGTTGCATTTACACTAGCTTTGTGGGATTTGTTCATCTTGGCAGTCTTCGGTTTCTACTTTCTGGTCAGCTTACCTCATTGAGCCGGGGTCATTACTTCTTCAGCATATCCTTCCAATATCGACATTGCTTTATCGGTACTTCCTCCTAGGAACTGAAAATCTTCTCCAAACATCACCTTCTTCAGTTAGAGTGTACTGTGTTTTTTTTTGCTTCATTTGTACTTGCTCCTAGGAACTCAAAATCTTCTCCAAACATCACCTTCTTCAATCAGGGTGTACTGCGTTTTGTGGTGTTTCACTGTTTTCTCTAGTTTCACTGTTCTATCTTACCGGGACTGTGAGTGGTCTTGTGGCGGCAACCTTTAGCAGGGCTACAGTGTCACTGGCATGGGACAAGCAGTTAGTTGCAGTTGGGCTTGAGTTCACACTGGGCGGACTCTCGCCTGGGCAGTGGCATGTGGCTGCCAGCTCTTGGTGGCTCTTAAGAGATACATATGAGTGGTTGGTTCCAGTGGGGGACACACATTGAAACCGGCCCGTAGGGCGGTAGGCGTTGGCTTTCACCCGAAATTCTTTACTTTAGACACACACACAGAGCAATTTGCCAAGGAGACTTGTAACGGGAATTAACACTTAATCACACACACGGCTCGGAAGCTAAAATGCTCCGAGCAGACGTCGACAACCTGTAGGCCCCAGAATTGGCGCCCCTTTCGGTATTTCTTTATTCTTTAGGAGGGTAAATACAAAGAAGAGTCGTGGGAATCCTTTGATTGTATCCCACTAGATACCGCCTGTTTGGCCAAATTTCGGCAACATAACAGCCCCTAAACTTGCGCGAAACCAATTCCCCTGCTGGAACTCGCTTCTACTGGCGTATACCCTCTGATTCCTGCCCAAAAACAGTAAATTCAGCACGCTGTATTTACTGGTTTTTGCCCTGTTTTCAGCCCCAAACAGTCCTCTAACTGTCCTCTGCGAGTGGGGCACTATTCCCAATGGTTCTGGCGTCCATATGGCTAAAAGACAGTCAATTTACAACACATACACATCGCTGAAAACGCACCTGTACGGTGAGGTTATGACCCTCACCGGTGCCTGCTTTGGAGTAGCAGTTAGCTACCCCTGTTCCTGCTCAAGGAGGCTCTTGCCTCAGTACAAAAGCATGAAACCACACAGCTATACATCAGTCAAATGAAGAGCCCTCTTGTGGGGCATCACATAACTGCACGTAGGGGAGAGAGAGAGCAATGCGTAGTGTGCAGGTCATCACTCCTAGCACCACACTATACATAGAGAGGAAAGCAAGCACCCCATAGCTCTTAACCTGTGAGACAGGTTCTCAATGAAGCATCCCCCAAGCATAAATTGAGCGCCCCCTCTACTGCCCTTGACCTGTAATGCATCTGTGAACAAATAGATGCAAAAAGGAGAACATTTCCATGGCTGCCAAAACCTACGTATCGTTGAAAACGCAGCAAAACAGCCCTGTAAACACGCATTTGATGCCTTCCAATGCTGAAAATGAGCTCCATAGTCTTAGGTAAACTCATGGGAAGCTCAAAAATGGAGAGAAATGACTGAAAATCAAAGTTATCAGCCTCCAAAACTGCTCCAGAAAGTCAGTTACGGGTTCTGTTCTCCCAGACTTGGTAAATTGACCAAAAAGTGCCACTTGGCACTCATGCATGCAATTTCCCCGCATTGGACTTCCTGCTTAAAAATCTCTCAACTAGTGCATCAATTGACTTTGCAGCAGAGTACTAAAATGTTCCCCTTGTCATACCGGAGGTAATGATGCGAACACATTTCACGACCCAAAATAGCAGTTCCCTAAATTTTAGGAAATGCTTCCATTGCACTCTCACTGGTCATCTGACCATCTATCCTCATTGGGACCGCATCCAAAAGTGCAATGTGGCCCAACTGTCGGATACTTTCTGTTGGTGATCCCACCTTGACCTTATGCCTTTATTGAGTTCACTTCCTAGTATCCACCAACTTGCTAAGTGCAACGGGGGGACCTACATGATCTTGCTCTGAGCCTAGACATCCTCTTACTTTACGAATTCCAGTGCCGACCAACTTCCCGTCTGCGGGTGAAACTACCGTTCACATTGGCCATACAATGTCCGACCATTTGCAACTTCAAAAAGAGGGTCTCGAAAATTAAACAAAAATCATTGGAAAGAAACCAACAACTAAGGTTAGCAGTTGCCACATCCTCGTGACACACATCATTATCCACTTTTGTATGGTTTAGCATCGAGTCTTGGGTCCTGAGTCTAGGGCTCTCATGCCACTGACACTCTCCCTGCACATTGGAGCCTCAACACCCCCTTTGTACCTTGAGTCCTGAGCTTGGAGTTGTGTGCTCTGCCAGCCAGAGTTGTATGGTTCTTTGAGCTTGTCGAGTTCCATTGAGTGGAGACTGTAGTTGTGTTTTGAGTCGTATCGTGTTTTGAGTCATATTTCGCTTCTGTGTTTGAGTCATGTTCTTGTGTGATGTTTCTTTCGTTGGAGTGAGGCTTTTTCGCTTGTGTTCATGTTCCTGTGTGATGTTTCTTCTGTTGGAGTGAGGCTTCATGCATACTGCACCGAGGAGCACCCACTCTATAGAGCACGACACCTTTTCATCGCTTAATATGAGATCTCGATGGGGATAATGATGTGAATGTGATGTGATTGTTCAGTGGGTTCGTATCTTTGTGCAAGTGCTAGATGTGTGCAATGTGGTGCATTTGTGCATAGAGTCAGTGTCTACTAAGCTAATTTTTGTCCCTTCTCTCTTTTGAATGCATAATCGGGATGAATACTCTTCTTCCAAGAGGGGGGTTTGTCACTATTGAGATGACGCAGAACTATCCATAAGTGGGCACTGTCCATATATGGACATTGAAGTAAAGAGGTTGGACCAGCCATCAACAACCAAAACTCACGCGAGTGTTAATGTGGAATGTCAACGTAAATTGCACCACAAAACGTGGGCTGCCACGTGGCAGTCCGTACGGCAATTTTTTGACGAGCTTTTTGCATGGTTGTTTTTGCATGGTTGCGCCCAAATTAGGGGCCCCTATTATCTATAGCCTATATAAGTGTGCCCCGGTCAGCTTGGAAGCCTGATGCAGAGCACACCTCCTGGCAGTTGTACTTTTTTTTCCCCGAGAAAAAGATCCTTCCGTTAGTTAAGAAAACTGCCCATAGGCCTACAAACCACCTCTACTAAAGAGGGCTACATCAAAAATATGGGGAGACTCTCCCGATGAGGAAACAAAATATGTACAATGAGGGCTAAATCACGAGATGGGAGGAGGAAATAGCCAGACTGGTGGCCGGTAGTGCCATCTAGGCACACCCTATACCATGGTGAAGAAAGGCCCTAGGCGCCAAAGTCGCAATAAAGCCTCTTGGCGCTCCCGCATGCGGTCGGAGCTGTCGTGAAGTCTCTCAAATTGACCCCTAAGTGTATGAATCAACCTCAACCAAATGTCACGAACAGTCTCTGCCGATGGAATAGGGCGAGCCTCAAAGATGCGGAAGCAGTGGGCATGCCAGATGAACTAGAGTATCAGGCAGCAAACGAACTCCCAAAACCACTCTCTATCAATGCACCACTCTCGGGGGGTGAGCTCTGTGGCAAGCTAGAGTGTGGGTCAACCCCCCTAAATCAGTATCATCTTGTCGGTGGAAGCCAGCTCAGAATGGAGCGCAGGGCCCGTGAGAGTAGACCAGGCTGCAACGCCCCAAGTGTACTGTCGGGCTGTGGAGAGGGCTGGCATCAGCCGAAGAACGCAAAGCCAAACCTGTTGTCCCATGGGGTAGTCCCACAAACAGTGACACCGACTCTCCAAAGGATGACCACAAGCTACACATGCTGTCGAGAAGCCACGGTGTACTAACCAACTCCCAATTGCTGTAGCTCTATGTGCCGATGTCCACAACTCGGAGCCTCTGAAAACAACACTCTGCAACCTGTGGAGCCACTATTGAGACCTTGTGAAGGTGACCCTGTCCCTGAACCTCAAAGAACATGTGGAGTACTGACTCCGAGTAAGCTCGAACTGCAATGAGGACCTCCAACCTCGTGTAAGGCCCCCATTCATCTGGGAGATGTTGCCTCTTAAGGGGTAAGCCACTCAGTTGGTATGGCCTCTGTAATATCCTGACACATGCTTTGCGCCCCCCTCATGCCTTGTAATTGTATGCTTTGAACCTCCTCGGACAAGCCTGAAAATTGAAGCCAACAGAGAGTGCGGGCTGGACCCTTTGCCATGGGACGCCAAGAAACCTGAGGCCTGCTACTAACCAGCTAACCATGGGGTTCCAAACAAGAGGCCATCTCAAGCGCTCCTCCGTGTAAGTCGACTATTGCTGCTTTAGGCCACTCCTAAGCTGCTCCCAGGGCCGAAGTAGGCTCACACCAAATCGTTCCTCCAACCTCCTGCTCAGACCAACTCTGCGCATCTATGTAAAAGTCCACTTGGTGGAAGCGCTCCAAGGGTTGCCCGCATGAGGGATTGGAGCTCGAATCCGATGAAGCAGCAGCTCCTTCTAGGGCTCCTCTCCCTTGGAAGTAGTCTTGTAACCACAAGCTTTCCAAGGAGGGCTCTGGTCTGTTGTGCTAGGTCAATGATCCCCAGCCCCCCCTGAGAACATTGAGGTGATGACTTGCCAGGCCACTATGGCCTAGGCTAACTAGGTGTCGTGCCTTGGTCATAAAAAATTCCTGATCAGCCTCTCGAGCTGGCTGACGCAAGAGCTCGAGAAAATCGAGCAAGACGTGATGTACCACATAGTAGCCAACAACACCAAATTGGCCACTACAACTCTACCTGCCAAAGAGAGCCGTTGCGAACTCCAATGGAGAAGTTGCGAGCAGTGTGCTACTTTGGGGACAAATCCAAGCCAACTTGACAGCCTAGATAGCGTACAGAAATCCCTGGGAGGATTCACTTGAAGTCCTCACTCAAGGACCAATCAAACGTAGGATCACTGCCAAAAAATCCGCTGTCTTCCTCTAGTTGATCAGTGCTCCTGATGCACAACAAAACACCTCAAGAGCCAGCTCACACCTGTGCAATTGACCTCATGGCCCTCCGAGTACATGGCTGAGTCGTTAGCAAACTGAGAGTCAAGTAGCTGGTCTCCCCTAATAAAGAGCCCTCGCAAGCCAAGCTCCTATGAAGCCAAGAATCTGCTCATCGCTTATCGTAGAAGAGAAAGAGGAAGGGGGCAAGAGGGAAACCCTGTCTAACGGAGTGCATGAGCATGAAGCGTTCCCCTCTTCCCCCTGCTAAGAGCACCTGACTGTACGCGCATCTGTATAGGGCTAACACACCTCTAATTCAAGCATATGAGAACCCCATCTTGCGTAGAGTGCCCTCCAAAAAGTCTGAGTCAACTCTGTTGTAAGCCTTCTCAAAATCAAGGAGGAGTATCACAAGATCCTCTCCTTGGAGACGCACAAGGGCAGACGCCTCCCAAAAGGTGAAAATGTTGTGAAGGATACTACGCTCCTTGACAAAACCTGTATGAGTCCCATGTATAATGCTCTCAAGCAGCAGCTAAATCCTCAAACTCAGAGCCTTGGCTAAAATTTTCTAGGCTGAGTTGAGAATGGTGATGGGTCGCCACTCCCTAATTTCACCCAAGGAGCCTCCCTCCTTGCGTATAAGGTATATCAAGCCCTCACTCATGCTGTCAACATCTCTCCAATGTGAAAAAATGTACTGGTAGGTACTGAACAATATCCGAACCAAGCATGTCTTAGTACTCCAATAAGAAGCTGGGAGTCAAACCATCCTCCCTTGGCGTCGGCGGAGTGCCCTGAGAGCCTCATGGAGCTCCTCTGGCTGGAGAGGCATCTCTAGTCTTAGACACATCTTCTTAGTATTAGGCAAGGCATCTGTGCCCAAACCTGCTCTGGCATGCATCCTGACGCTTTGATTGTGGCTCAGCTAACAACAAATCACGGTAAAAGTCAGTAGCAACTACACGCATATCCTCAGGCTCTGTAGCAACTGACCCGTCTGATCTTCTCAACTCGTTGACACTGGTGTGCGCATGGTAGGGTCCCACAGTCTCAAAGAACTCCTTGGTAACTTTGTCGCCCACCTTGGTCCATTGAGATGCATGCCGATGAAAGGCAAACTCATGAAGCCGCTCCTCAATGCTAGTCGGCTCCTATTGAGCCTGCTACAGTTGCTCCTCCAACCAAGGACAGTCTGGGTGGTGTTCGTGCATACGCTGTAAGGAGGCAATGCCCCATCGAAGACGCTTCTCCTCCTCCCTGGTTGTAGCCAAGTGAGCTACAGATTCCTGGAGAAAGAAGTGACCAAGCTCAGCAAGTCCAGAGGCCACTCTACCAGCAGGGGTCCCCAAAGTGCCCGAACTCTCTGTCCAAAGTGCCACCACCCGCTCTCTGAGCTCTGGATCCAGCAAGATCCTCTCAGGGATGCGCAACATCGTACTCCCACTCCTCTGTTTGTCTGTCACAGTAAGAATTACTGACGAATAATCTGAAAATGTAGTCCCTGCCAGAATGCAAACAGATCCTTCCATGTCACAGATGTGATCACTGGCATAGTAGCGATCTATCCGAGATAGATTCACTCCTACTACTCTGTGGTTAGAGTGAGAGAAAGCTAAGCTGTCTGGGGGGCGCACAAAGCTTGCATGCTGCCAAACATCTGAAACCCTCAAGGTCATACGTAAACGCTCCTGCTCCTATGCTGCCAACTCAGCCCCGTGCACAATAGCATTGCTACCTCCAACATGTTGAAGTCTCCCCCGAGACACCACTGCTCTGCATGTTGTAACGAATCTACAATTTGTGACCAAAACTCAGCTTGTGCACTCGCCGCATTGGGCGCATATATGTTTAGAAAGCCCATGAGGCAAGCATGAACCTGCATATTAATCCACTAGGCCCTGCCGGGCACAATAATCATAGTTACAAGGGACGGGGGGGACAGGCCCTAGGGCCGGGGGACGGCCATTACCGGGCCGGGAACGGAAGGGAACGTCGAGGGCCGGACGGAAATCGGGCCGGACGGGCGGGTCGCAGGGGGGACGGACCGGGGTCGGACGGGGTCCATTCAAAAATTTGCCCGTTTTTTACCGTTTTTAACGGATCTAAGCAGCCCCAACTGCCATATTTTTGGAGCCTTGGCCCGTGGGAGGCTATAAAAGGCTCCCTTGGGCCTCTTAATACTCATAGTCTCAATGCTCATTTTACCCTCAAGCTCAAGGCTCAAGCTACTCAAGTCTCAATCATCAATGCTTTCCTCTCTACTCAATGCTCATTGCTCAAGCTTGAAGCATGACCATTGACTACTCTACACTCTAGTCTCCACTCTCAAGTCTCTCCCTCTTCTACCCACTTTGAAGTTTGAACTTTGAAGCTCTCCTCTCCCTCTTCTACCCACTTTGAAGCTCTCCTTTACTCTCTCTCCACACAAGCTCTCCTCTAACTCTTCTAACTTTTAAGCTCTACTCTCTCGAGTCTCTCCACCATCATGTCATCTCAAGCCAACTCCACTTCTCAAGCCGCTGCTTCTCGAAGGAGGCCCGCCGTGCAAACGTGGTCGTGGTGGGATGAAGTCGACTTTAGCTCGCGTGGCAAAGGTGGCGGTGCAAGACCATGGCCGTGCAAGCTATGTCCATACAAGAGATCGGGTGGTTCAAACAAAGTGCGAGCCCATCTTCTTCATGAACCCGGTCACGAGGTGAAGTTTTGCCCTCATGTAGCTCCCGAGAAGAGGTTGGATCTTCTTGAGAAGCTCACGGTGTATGAGGTTGTGGAAGCGGCCAAGAGGGGCCGTTTTGTTGCCGTTGATCCCTCCGCCACGGCGACACCGCGAGAGCAAAGGGAAGCCAACCTTGACGACATCTCTCGAACCTTCAAGAGCCATGGATCTACACCGTCCTCTTCCGTTCCGCATCGCCAAACCACTCTCAACGAAAATTGGAATCCTAAATTGTAGGAAGAGGTGGATAGGTCGGTTGCCCGATTCTTCTTCCACGACCACATTGCCTTCCATGCTTCGCGGTGAGTTTCCCTTGGCATATGCACATTGCAATCTTCCATTTTGTATTCATAATGGGTTATAACTTCTCGACTCTCGACTCTCCATACTAACACAACATGCTCTATTTTGTGTGGATAGGTCTCCATACTTTCGAACCATGGTTACGAAAATAGGGGAATATGGATCCTCTTATGTGCCACCTTCATCGCAGAGGCTTCGCACCACCCTCCTTGACAAAGAGAAGCTTGCCGTGGAGCAAGCGGCCCAAGTAACAAAGGATTTGTGGGAGACCAATGGCGTCTCTCTTCTTGTAGATGGATGGAGCGACACCCGCAAGCGGTCCATCCACGGGGTGGTGGCCTACTCTCGGGGGGAGATGTACTTTGTGGAGTCACATGATGCATCCGATAGTGGCAAGGCCGCCGAGATGCTTGCTGCGGAGTGGACAAGCACCATAGAGATCACCGGCCCGGAGAATGTCCTTTGTATGGTTGCAGATGGAGAGGCGTCAAATAGGGCAGCCGGAGCTATCATTGAGGGCATGTATCCCAGCATCCATGTCACATTTTGCATGGCGCATTGCCTCAATAACCTCCTCAAGGACATAGGGAACTTGTCATGGATTTCACCCACTATTGGTGACGCCTCTCGAATTGTCTCCTTTGTGCTCAACCGTCAAAAAGTGCGCCATGAATTCTCAAAGAGGAGCCACTTGTCCTTGCTCAAATATTCAGAGACAAGATTTTCATTTAATTGGCTTATGCTAGGCCGCTTGTCTACATGTGGCGGAGCCTTAAGGGGCCTCTTTCTCAGTGATGAGTTCCAGGCCATGCCGGAGTCTACATTAGCAGTAGGATTGAAATGCCGAGAATGGGCCGACGACGCCGCTTGGTGGGAGGAGGTGAAGACTCTTGACGCCATGGTCAAGCCTATTCTACACCTACTTCGAGTGGTGGATGTCTTGCAGCCATGCATTGGCAAAGTCTACGAAGCCATGGATCGGATGATAGAGGCACTTGAGAAGCTTGTGCCTGACCCTGTTCAGTATGCGGAGATTCATGGCTTGTGTGAGTCGAGGTGGAATGGATACTACTCTCCACTTCATGTGGCAGCTTATGTGCTTGACCCTGAGTTTCAAGGAAGGCGTCAAGAGACCGACAAGGAGGTGAGCAAAGGATGGCGGCTTGCATTGGAGCGCCTTGAGCCTAGCAGTGACATTAGGCGTAAGATTAGAGACGAGCTACTCAACTACAGGCAAAAGAAGGGATCCTATGGATGTGTAGATGCACAACTTGATCGCAACAAGATTGGCTCGGTTTTGTGGTGGGAGGACTATGGAGGAGATGGCCCACATTTGCAGCGCTTGGCTGTTCGTGTCCTTAGCCAAGCATGTACCACTAGTTGCTTGGAGCAACTATGGAGTGTGTACAGCCACATTGCCTCTAAGAAGAGGAATCGTCTTGGGGTTCAGAGGGCCAATGATTTGGTGTTTGTGAGCGCTAACTTGCGTATACTTGCCAAGAGCGTCACACACAAGGCAGATCCTTTCACTGAGTGGGAGATGGCACAAGAGAATCCATCTATGGCCGATACTCTTTTGGAGGTGCTAGAGGAGGATTTCGAGCCTCAATGCGAGCCTCCTGAGCCCTCATACGTCGTTGACGACCTCGACTACGACGACGATATGGAGATTCAGCAGGCGAGCACTTCTTGAGTTTGATGATCATTGATCACTCGACTCTCGAGTCTACGACTCTACCTACTACATAGCCCTTTGTACTTTTTGTTATCCTTGAGGTCTCAGGCTTGTCCTAAGTCCTTTAGGCTTTTTGACTCTTGAGCCCTTGTGGCATGCACTTCTCATTTTGTATCCATCGATCATCGATATTTTATTAGCACATTTCAGCCTATATGACTCGTGTTCTTTGGTCTATTTAGTGTAAATTTATGGTCAAAGTGATGCTCTATGTGTGTAGGTCAAAAAATACCAAAAAAACTCTCTTTTTTTTTTTGCCGTTCCGACCCCCATTTCCTGACTTTTGCCGTCCCGACCCCGACCCCGACCCGCCGTCCCATGTAACTATGACAATAATACCTCTGCCCACAATGACCTGCTGCCATGAGTCCACAATAGTCATACATAAGGCCCAGAGGCAATTGACAAAAAAGTCTCAAACGGCCACGCAAAATTTGACCACATCACCAAATGTGGCTCTCACAAAGATGGTGCTCCTGAAGCATAAGAATGTCAATCATACCACCCACGAGGCATCGTTGAAGCTCCCGGCGCAAGCAACCTCTCTAACATTGAAAATGGGGGCCACCTAATCCCTGTACATTCCATGAGACGATCCTCATGGAGTCAATGAGAAAAAATTGATGTTGCAACAGCAACCAATCTCGCTATCTTCAAGGCCGGCTTGGATGGGGAGTAATCCGCATCCGAGCGGCCCGAGATAGGTGTGACTGTAGAGTCTATCGAACCCAAGTCCATCAAGAGCTTGCTGTCCTTCGGGCTACATCCTTTGCCCATTTGTTGCTAATTGGACTATTTTCTTTTTTTTAATGATTAAATCTCTTATTTAGGATATTTTATTATGTGCACTAAGAACTGTTAAAAAGATTGTAGCTACAGGAACTGCCATTAGGAACGGACAACTCTGATGTGTCATTTGATGGGTGACGGTAAACATCGCGAAGGAGTTTCCCTAAGTTCGGTGGAAAGGGCCGGGTTACGAGTGCCTCTGATGCGTCACATGATGGGTGACGGGTGCATCAGTAAGGGGGCATCCCGTAGGCTAACGAGGAAATCCGAACTGAGTAAGAAAATACGCGTAAGAACGCAAGCACAAGAATAAAGATGGGTTCAATGAAGCTTTTTAGCAAAAGCAGGAACAGTCGCGGGGGGACAGATGTTTTCTCGCGAGGAGTCTGTGTCTGCATTGCATCTGTGTCGTGTCTTGCACCCGGGGACGCCTGGAATGTGTCCGTGTAGCATTGTTTTCACTAATTGAGTGAGCTTTTAAAGTTTGAACATGTTCACACTTTATTTTATTAAAGTGGCCGGTCACTTTTAAGTGACGAGGCTTTTATTAATAAAATAAAGCGAGCAAGGCCCTTAAAAAAGAAGCCAGCGCTAAAACCTACGCAGGGGGGCTGAATTGCGATCTCTCTCTCTCCTCTCTCTAAAAAACGCGATTTTCTCTCTCTTCTCTCTAGGAGCTCCAAGCTCTGCTTTTGGACCCCTATTCTTGCTGGGTGTCAGACCCTATAAAAGGGTAGCCAGCGTTTCAGTTTGGAGGAGCCGGAAGTAGCAGGAAGTGCAAGCGTTGGGATTTTGGAGCAGAGACTGGCGACGGAATTTGCAAGTGCTCGCGTGACGACTGAGTACGGAGGTTGATTCTCCGAGCAAGGAGCGACAGGTATAAGGTGTTGATACGCATTGAGAATTGCTGCTTTGTGTGGTTTGTTTTGCAGGAATCTCCCGTCTCATGGGAAGGCCCTTCACGGGAAGTACGGCTTCACGCCTAAGTCCCTTACGGGAAAGTACGGCTTCGCGCCTAAGTCCCTCATGGGAAGGAACGGCCTTGTGCCCAAGCCCTTTACGGGAAAGCACGACCTTCGGGTCTAAGACTACAGAACGGAGGGGTTTCCTCGGGTTCTCGTGCTTGTATAAGAATTCTCCCTGAATAAAAGAATACTCTTAACGGGGGGGACCAGCCCATCTTCTAGTCCCCAATATTGTGTTGATCTTTCTCCCTTCTCTCATGTTTTCAAAGAATTATAATTTTCAGATTTTCTAAGTGCTTGTGTACGCTCCCGTTTTGTGACACCATGCGTCCTCATGAATGTAGACATAGCAGGGCTAAAAAGTATACAACAATGTGCCTATATCTTGCTGTAACCTGTGGTGTCACAGAAAACTTGGCCAATGGCCACAGAGTCTGTATCAAATATGTAACCCCCAAGTCTCCAGAACTCGAGAGCCTGAGCCTGCAACCAGTCCATTATTGAGTTCAAAGTCCACTCACTTGGTCCCTACCACACAGTGGGAACCAACCGTTGTGTCCAGGGCTTCTACCCCTCCGGCTGCTAGAAACACAGTACATGGACTCTGAAGCAAGCCGCCTCAAAGTCGGGGGAGGAATCGCCGAGAAATGCAGAGTGTATCAACCTTGTAACCCCCAAGTCTCCCATGTGGTGAGAGAACTCGAGAGCCTAAGCCTGCAGCCAATCCATTACTGAGTCCAAAGTCCACTCACTCTGGTCCTTGCCACACAGTGGGAAGGAGAAACCAACCCCGCTGTGTTCAGGGCTTCTGTCCCTCTGGCTGCTAGAAACACAGTACATGGACTCTGAAGCAAGCCGCCTCAAAGTTGGGGGAGCATCATCGAGGAAACGTGTGAAATCATAAGCGAAGAAGTCCCACCGGCAACGGATGTCGAAGCTAATAAGTCCTCGAGGAACTGTTGCAGAAGGAGATGTCTGCACCAACAAGGGTGTCCGAAGGAATGGCCTCTCTTCTCTCGCCAGGCGGCTCGTGGAAAAGTGCTGCCAAGAGACCTCCTAGCTGACGATGTAGGTCCTGCCGCCTGAGCCGGCTGCAAGGGAGGAGAGGACGGAGCAGGGGGGCTAGTGAGGGAAGGGGATGGTAATTGGAGGAATTGGGAGGGGGGGCGGGGGCGGGTGTGGAGATGGCGGGGGACGGGAGTGGAAGGGTAGGGGCAGTAGGCTGAGCGGGAGGAGAAGGGACCGTTGGTGGCGAAGCTGAGGTGGAAGGGGTATCTTTGGGCTCGTCGTGTTGTAAGAGGTCAAAACGGCTCCCTGTGGGAACCCATTGTTGTTTGCTGGCCTGGTGTAGGACGACCTCCAGGGGCGTCGAACTGACACGGTGGTCCCTGACGACATTGACCACCGACCTGAAGCCAGCTCTCCTTCGCTTGGGCACTAGTCTCATGGGAAGAACCTACCTGAGCCCCCTGTGTCTCTGCTTCCTGCGCCTGGCCAGCTTTAGGAGGTTGGGTCTAGGTTTGTGCCGCGAGTTGGGGCCTCCTCCATGGACATGCCTTCTCAAGATGGCCCATCTGTCAACAAATGAAGCATTGATTCGGGAGGCCCGAATACTCCACATTTTGACGGAGCCAACCACCACTCACTCGAGGTAAACGACCTTCGGGAGGGTGTGGGTCTCTCGAACGAGAACGCGTACTGAAGGCATGCCTGCTGCCTTGGTGGCGATAGAAGCTGTTGTGCGAGGTGACTCCAAGACAGTCCCAATCTCGGAGCCTATCCTAGAAAGTAACCGAAGGTACTCTCTCCTCAGACCAAGGAAGCAGATTTAGATGGGTAGGTCTGCCTCCTCGACAAGAGCATCGGTAGCCCGATCGAAGCCATGGCGCCACTGTCGAAAATGAGCTCTGGCTGCTCGAAAGGCCAATGGGCTCATCGCGATGACCTTGGACGCCATCTCGGAAGTCTCAAACTCAATTTGATAATAGCCGCTCCCGTGAAGCTGAACGTCGATGATCTTTCCCACCTCTGCTAAAAGGCGGGCTTGAAGGAGATCTCGCACTTCTTCTTCGCTAGGTCGGGTTCCGATGATCTTGCAAATAACAGAGGTGGCTTGAAGGCGCGCCACCTCTACCTCTAGGCTCGCTTGCTCTTTCGGCGAGAGAGCAAGTGGGATGGTGGGTTCAGCGGGGTCGGGCGAGGAGGTTTTAGTCGAGTCCCTCTGTGGCGGAGCAAAATCCTCCATCTGTGTCTGTTGCTACGAGGCGAGGTTGGAAATTGACGACTTGTCCACTGAGAGCAGGAGCCAAGGGATGAGGAGGTGGGTTGGGGGCTTTGGGGAAGGGGGGAGGGAGAGGGGTGTGTTGGCAGACTGGGCCAGCGAAGGCGAATGCGAGAGGTGGCGGGAACAGCGCAGGCGAGTGGTGGGGAGCTGGCTAAAGGGCAGCGGCGGGCAAAAGGGCTGGGGCAACGGCAAGGGAGCACGCGTGGCACAGGAGGGGGGGGAGAATGGAAGCAGGGGCGCGTAGGTGGATGTAGCAGTAGCGAGCGTTCTTCCTGGCAGTTGTACTTTGTGATCATCAATCAAGAAAGAAATACCGAAAGAAGTGCTAGTCTCTGGGGTTAGTGCATTTGGAAGGAGAACTCCACCGCTTTGTGTCGATCACCATACACATGTTTGATGGAGGAGATTATGGAGTAATCTACACTAGGGTAAGTTTTCCTCATAGGAGACTTCAACGGTTAGACGTGCAGCCACCAATGTGAGACCTATGCTTTCGAGGACCAAGACAAAACTACATACTACAGAGGAGGGCCTCATGGGAGTGTCAATAGAGAGCCCCACCCCACTGCCTATGGATGCCATTTACTTATGTTGGGCTCCCAGCACCATCTCGTTATGTATAATGGGATGGCACTTTGGCCTACGTCGAAAGATCTGACACGCATTCCACATGAATTAATAGATGAGAGGGGAAGTACAATGGATTGTATTATGGCACCTCGGGAGGCTATACATCCCATTAGCTCTTTCACCATCCCACCCATCCCATTCGGAGCCGACCATGCTTCTCTCTCTCTTTTTTTTACTGGAGCCACCATTTCCCACAAACCTACTACACCTGCTCCACACTCTAGATGCACTTCAGACGAGAACTAGCCTCTATATACTCAACAAAGGTTCATGCGGACCTTTGTCAACTCGATCCATCTGCACCATTGTCCATGGTCACCTCCCAGATCTCATCAGTCTTACACACATCAGCCCTCAGCTCCTTTCCACACCCTTCTCACACCGGATGTATTTCCCCCCCCCCCCCCCCCCCCCCCCCCCCACACACACACACACACACACACACACAAAAAAAAAAACAAAACAAAACAAAAGAGTATGCCAAAGAACCATTGTGATAGTGTGACACCATGGTATAGTCTTAGAGAGCCCCACCCACACCCATTGAGGACCTAGAGGAATGGCATGATCATGCAGAGATGTTGTACCCTAGGCAACCTCCACTCCCAGAGCCACGACCTACCATCTCCACTTCCTTCACCACAAGTATCGTAACACGAGCCATACAATAACTACAGCACTACAGATCTGTGGACCACACAAGACTACAAAGTGAGCATCTCGTTTACACAACCGACATCATAGCCTCGTTAATTGCACACATCTTGAACAAGGCTATGGCAGAGGGATTCCGAAAGGAGTGGAATAGACATATTACATGACCATCATCATTGGCCACACCATCGCAAAACTCTTCACATAGTGAGAGGAACAAAGGACTCAGACAGCAACTCTTGTCACAAAGTGATGACGTGGCATGACTACGAGATAGAAGGAGAGCCAACTCTTGAACAAAAGGGCAGATGAAGATTTACCATTGTAAAGAAGCGTATCCAAAAGGCCTATTTTTAAAGATTTTAAAGCTTGCAAGTTGTACCAGCTTATGGTACCCTTGCCGAGGGGGGGACCCAAGAGGACATAAAGAAGTATTAACAGGCTGATGACGTGGCACTGTACGGACGGCGGCGAAATCACGTTGACAGCTATACAGACGCCGTAAAATGCGTTGACATGTTGACGTGGCAGGCCGTATGAATTTTTGCAATTTGCGTTGGTTGCTTTTAGCAGTTTCTAGCGCTAGCTTTTTAGGGCAGGAGCTTTTGGGGTTAATGCTTTTGAGTTTACCTGCTTTTGGGGCTTTGCTTTTGGCTTCCCTTGTAAGTTTATAAGAAGCCCAAGGGCCTCACTTCTCAGAGCATCTAGACGCAGAGTCTAAGAGCTGAGGACTTGGGGAATTGCATTTTGCTCAAAGATTAATACAAAAAGAATATCGAAAGGGGCGTCAGTCTTTGGGGCCAATCTCTCTTGGCACGGAACTATGCCGGGCCGTGTCGACTCATTAATTGTGAAGTGTTTTAAGTGAGTCTCTGTTGTGTTGCGACAGAACCTAGACTTGGGGTGTCCAAGTCTAGGTTTTAAGTGAATCTCTATTGTGTCGCGACAAAACCTAGACTTGGGGTGCCCAAGTTTGTTACAGTGGTATCAGAGCACGACCGATTTCTCTTCAACTGGGAAATCTGATCCTTCTTCTTGCGACACCTATGGATTCCGAAGAGAATCAGATGACTCCTTCTGCCACCCCTGAAGCGAGAGGCAGTATAGGAAATTCAGAGAATGAGTACGGGCCACCTCGGCCCTCAGAGTATGAACTCATGAAGATGCAACGCCAACAGTGGGTTGACGAGTGCGCAAAGCAGATGCTTCGGTTTTCCAAGGATCCCCAGTATGCAAAATTTTGACCGAGCATTCGATGGATGAAGTGCATACTCAGTGGTAGAAAGCCATTGAGACACCAATCAAATCGGCAATCAAGAATTGAGGATGTTCACTGAAGAACTTCTTCATGATGTTGTCAAGACCCGAATCAATCAGCTTCTAGACACGAAGAAGCCATCGAAGAACCATCGAAGAAGCAATTGAAGAAGCGCAACAAGGGGACTGACTACCCCGGTTACTTGGGCCGTCAATCTTCTTTTGCAACTACACGAAAACAGAAGAAGCATGTGCATTTCGAAGGACTACCCAGCTCTTCTTCCTCTTCTTCCGACAGTTCTTCCAGCTCTTCCTCTTCCGCGACTCGAGCGAGGAGGACAGAAAGGGCAAGAAGCAAAGCAAGAAACAAAGTTTTGGAAAGAACAAGAAAAAGGCAAAGAAGATCAGTTTCCGACCAGTTTCCGATAATTCTATGGAGGAGTCATTCTCTGAGAGTTCAGACTCCGACGATCACATGTTTTTTATGAAAAGAAGAAACATTTTTACAGAGCCAACCAATATGATTTCCTTGATGACAAGAACAAAAAGACAAAGAAATATAAAGAGGGTGGACAATCAATGAAATTTGAATCCTTTTCCGGATTCCGAGATGCTTCGAAGGCTTTGGCTTTCATTCAGTAGTTTGATATAGCCTTCTCCGGAGGACACTACTCAGAGCACTCCAAGATCAGGAGGGCAGCATCGTTTTGAAGGGAAATGCACGAAGATGGTGGTCCACTCTTCTTCTAAGAAAAGAAGCCCCAACCAAGTGGTTGAAGTTCAAACGGCTTCTTATGTCTTCTTGGTTGAAGCAGTGGTATGAACGAGATGTGAACTTCTTGGAACCATCTTTGGATGACCAAGGGTGACACTTTGGATGCATATTGTGAAAGGTTTTGGGATTCTTTTCTACCGACTTCTTCGTTTAAGAAGGTCACTTTCAAAGAACAAATTGAGCGGTTTTGCTGCGGACTCCCTACAGAGATCCGAGATTACTGCCTTGAGCAAAAGTTCGAGTCCATACAACAACTGATGGGACATGCTAAGCGGGGTAAAGTAAAAGATTAGGAAGCCCTCATCTTCTTTGATGGAGAAGCCAAGTCCAACTTCATTTCACCGGAACGGCGGCTTGACTTGAGATTACACCCGAGTGGATGGGGCCACAGGCGGAGGCAGTTCTAGTGGCTCCTGGACGGGATGTAGCCATTACGCCTTGTAGACATGTAGTAGTGTTAGTGTGTATACGCGCTTCACCAGGGGCACTTTTCTCCCGCTGGGTTTTCCCCCTGGACATTTGGTGTGAAAGGACACCTTATCTCTTAGGGTCTCATATAAGCTTTGTAGCTCTGAGTTTGTATATACTCTATTATTCTAATACAGAGAGATAGACGACAAAGATCTCGTACGCAAGCTCTGTGTCTTCTCCTTCTCCATCTTCTTCCTACTCTAAGTTGCTGTCTTCCTTCTGTTTCTTGTTTCATCATCTTCAATAATTGGTATCAGAGCAAGGTGATATCCCGAGCCTCTACTTGCGTTTTCGCGTCCGCGCGCACAATCGCAGTTTTCAGGCAGTTTTTGGAAAATTTGCTCGTGGGAGCATCCTCGACGTTTCGAGAGTAATCTCTACGGAGGTGACCTGGGGTTTTACCCCCCTTTTGAAGCCGTTCGAGCCCTCAGAATTTTGTTCTGAGCAGCGTAGCAGAAGTTACTTTTCGGAGGCGTTTAGATCAAGAGGGTGTGCTTTTTGATAGATTTTCTTCAGGTAAACAGTTCTTTTGGGAAGCAGCTTGTCTTAGCTTTCTGCTGAGATTTTGTGTAGAGTTTTGCTTCCATTGGAGAGGAGATTTGTAAATCTCTTGGAGGTTCTTTTGCTCTCTTGTGTGCATCCACAGTATGGCTCAATCTACGGAGAAAGAGATTTTTGGTGCGTTTACATCCGAAGACAAATTGGATGGTACCAACTATTCTCTTTGGTCTTTTATGGCCAAAAATGTTTTGGTTGGTAAAGGATTGTGGGATTATGTATCTGGAGATGAAGTTTGTCTAGTTAGCATTGCACCTGCCACGCCTGGTCGTGGTGCAGCTGTTGGTGTAGGACCCTCACAAGTCACTCCAGAGCAAAAGAAATGGGATACTAAAGATGCACAAGCTATGGCTTTGATTGCCTTAACCATAAAGAGGACAATCACACCACATATCAGATCTTGCAGAACTTCTGAGGATGCTTGGAACACTCTGCAAGCTATGTTTGAAGAAAGAAACGCTGCCAGAATAGAGTTTTTGAAGAAACAACTTGACAAAATACAGATGGACGAAGGTGACGATATCGTCGAGCATCTTACAAAAATCAGGGATCTTAAAGAGCAATTGCTTAGCATTGATGAATTGATTCCAGAGAAGGACTTGGTTTCCAAAACACTCAATTCACTACCACCATCTTATTTGACTTTTCAGACTTCTTTGACTCTGTCTTTGCGAGCTAATCCTGAGCCTCTTCATTTTGAAGAGTTAGTGGCTTTGCTATTGTAGGAGGATCAATCACGTAAGAACAAGTCTTTACAGGTGGATGGCATGGATCATGCTCTTGTTGTACAGAACAAAAACAAGGGTAAAGAGAGTACTCCAAGTCTGGTGCAGGATAGTCTTCAGAGAAGTCTAAAGGTGATTTCGACAAGTCCAAGAAGAAAGGTAAATGTCACTACTGCAAGAAACCTGGTCACTACATTAGTGAGTGTAAAAAGCGAATTGCTAAAGAAAAGAAGAAAGAGTCAAGTTTGGTTGTTTCACCTTCTGGTGATTCTTCTACAGCTAAAGAAGAGTCTGCAAACTTTGTGCAGGATTCTTATGCTTTCATAGTATGTTCAGATTTTTCTGCTTACAGTGTTGACGAGACACAAATGATTTGGTACTTTGATAGTGGTGCATCCATGCATATTACTTCAAGGAAGGATTTGTTTTGTTCATTGGATGCAGCTCCAGCAGGAAAGAAGGTGACATGTGTAAATAATGCTTCTTATCCAATCAAAGGCGTTGGTAAGATTTTGATTACCATTTCAGATGGTTCAGATTTATACTTGCCAGATGTCTTATGTTCCAGGGATCAAGAAGAATTTGTTGTCTGTATCCTCTCGCAAAAAATGGTCTTCGGGTTATTTTTGAGGATGACAGATGTGTTGTACGAGATCGAGAGAATGGTTATTCTCTTATCACTACAGGTACGCTGGAAAATGGACTATTTGTGCTAGATCGTTATGAAAAGTAGATTCAGGTATGTATTGCAGAAACAAAGACTCAGGCCATACAGGATGCTGAGTTGTGGCATGCTAGATTTGGGCATGTTGGTTATGGCAGTTTGATGACTTTACAACGTCATAATATGGTGCACGATTTGTCTTTATTGGAGATTCCACCAAGACATGTATGTGAAGGTTGCGTTCTTGGAAAGATGCACAGATTTGCATTTTCGCAGGATGGTTCAGTTAGAGGGACACGAAAGGTGCAGCTTGTACACAGTGATGTATGTGGTCCTATGAGGACGTCATCTTTGGGAAACAGCCTTTATTTTGTGACCTTCCTTGATGACTTTTCCAGGTTTTGTTGGGTGTATCCACTCAAAGCAAAGTCAGATGTGTTTGCAGTTTTTCAACATTATGTCGCCATGGTTGAAAATGAAAGAGGTTGCAAAGTATAGACTCTTCGTACCGATCGAGGAGGTGAATACATGTCAGGTGCATTTAAGGATTTTTTGGGAAAGAAAGGCATTAAACACCAATGCACTCTGCCATACACACCACAACAGAATGGTGTTGCAGAAAGGAAGAACAGGTCTTTAATGGAGACAGCTAGATGTATGCTCAAGGCTAAGAGTTTGCCTCATAAGCTATGGATAGAGGCAGTTGCTTGTGCAGCACATGTTTTGAACAGGTGTTCTACTCATGCCTTGAAGACCATTACTCCATATGAAGCTTGGTATGACAGAAAACCTTCAGTCAGTTATCTTCGTGTTTTTGGTTGTCTTGCTTATGCTCACATCCCTCAGCAGTTACGTGGGAAGCTTGATGATAAGGCAATCAAATGTATATTTGTGGGGTACAGTAGTGGAAGTAAAGGTTATAGACTTTACAATCCTGCTACAAACAAGATTTTTGAAAGTCGTGATGTAATTTTTGCAGAAACTAATGCTCAACCTATGGTTGCTTTTGATGTACCTCATATGCAGACATATGATGTATTTGAAGGTTTGCTTCCTTCTTTTGTGGAGAATCAAGAATCACAACCGGTTGATAATTTTGATCAATCTTTTGATCAGCATGTGACACCTCATGATGTAGAGGAAATTGTGCGTGAAGAGCAAGAAGTTCTTAGGGAAGAAAGAACCTTGCCTAAATGGGTTCAAAAAACTTTGCAGGATAGCAAGTTGAATGCACCGTTGCCACGAAAAACACGTGCTGGTACTACTTTTGGCAGAGAGCAAGTAGATTTGGCTTGCTTTAGCACTCTTTGTGATGCAGATGAGCTTGATTCATTTGAACAAGCTTTAGAGTGTGTTCAGTGGAAAGATGCTATGCAGCAAGAAATTGATTCTATTCATAAGAATCATACATGGGATCTAGTGGACTTGCCTACAGGTAAAAAGCCTATTGGTACAAAGTGGGTTTTTAAGGTAAAAAGGAAACAAGATGGTACTGTTGAAAGGTACAAAGCAAGGCTTGTGGCAAAAGGCTATGCGCAACAGAAAGGCATAGATTATGATGAAACCTTTGCTCCTACTTCTCGTGCGTCCACAGTTAGATCACTAGTTGCAATTGTTGCTCATCATGGTTGGAAAGTGCATGAGTTGGATATCAAAACTGCTTTTTTGAATGGTGATTTGTAGGAAGAAGTTTATGTAAGTCAACCAAGTGGTTTTGTTGTAAAAGGTCAAGAGCAAAAGGTATGTAGATTGCGTAAAGCTTTGTATGGTCTCAAACAGGCTCCAAGAGCATGGTATGAGAAGATACATACTTATTTGATTGGCCAAGGATTTCAGAATAGTCCAACAGAAATTACTTTGTATGTCAAAAAGAGAGATGGAGTTCTCATTATGCTAACACTTTATGTGGATGATATGCTTCTTACAAACAATACTGCAGATGAAATTGAAGCGTTTAAAGATGCTTTGAGAAAAACCTTTGAGATGTCTGATCTTGGTTTGCTACATTATTACTTGGGTATTCAGTTTGTGCAATTAGAGGATTGCATATACATGCTGCAGGCAAAATATTTGCATAAAATTTTGGACAAGTTTGGTATGCAAAATTGTAAACCAATCTCTACACCCGTAGAAACTGGATCAAAGTTGAGCATGCACGATGCTGGAGAACCTTTTGATATACATACTTATGCAGCAGCGGTTGGTTGCTTGATATATTTGGCAGGCAACACTCGTCCAGACATTCAATTTGGGGTTTCACAAGCAAGCAGATTTATGCACAGCCCAGGTATGCATCATTGGCAGGCTGTGAAGCGCATACTTCGTTACCTTTCAGGTACCCCTAATCTTTCCATGTTCTTTCCAAGGGGAGATATGTATGGAAAGCACAGTTCTATGCAGCTTCTTGGTTACAGCGATTCAGATTGGGCTGGGGATTTTGACACACGACATTCCACAAGTGGGAATTGTTTTAACTTGGGAAATGCATGTATATCTTGGCTAAGCAAGAAGCAACCCACAGTGGTTACATCAACTTGTGAAGCTGAGTACAGGGCAGCTTTCACGGCAACAGTTGATTGTGTATGGATACGTAGGTTATTGGCAGATCTTTGTGAGTGTCAACAGGCACCCACTACCATTTTCACTGACAGTCAGAGTCCTATGGCAGTTGCAAGGAATCGAGTATTTCATGCAAGAACAAAGCACATAGAGGTTCACTACCACTATGTCAAGGAAAGGCTACATGCAGAGGAGATCACACTAACTTACTGTCCTACACAGGATAACATTGCAGATCTATTTATGAAGGTGTTATCACGAGAAAAGTTTGAAGCTTTCCGAAAAGCTTTGGGCTTACTCTCATACACATGATGATCTGCTACCTTGTACGAATTCACACTATCACTACAGGGGGGATTTGTAGACATGTAGTAGTGTTAGTGTGTATACGCGCTTCACCAGGGGGCACTTTTCTCCCGCTAGGTTTTTCCCCCTGGACATCTGGTGTGAAAGGACACCTTATCTCTTAGGGTCTCATATAAGCTTTGTAGCTCTGAGTTTGTATATACTCTATTATTCTAATACAGAGAGATAGACTACAGAGATCTCGTACGCAAGCTCTGTGTCTTCTCCTTCTCCATCTTCTTCCTACTCTGAGTTGCTGTCTTCCTTCTGTTTCCTGTTTCATCATCTTCAACACGCCTCTCATTGAAAAACTTCGTTTGCATTGTCAGGGGTATTTAGGGCACGAGGACTTTTATATCATGCCTTTGGAAGGGTGTGACGTCCTCTAGGAATCCCTTGGTACCATAAGAACAACGCCGTGGTCGAATATTGGGCTAAGAAAGCGACTTTGACCAATGAGAAGGACAAGAAAATTGTACTTGATGTAATTTTGAAGGGCGAGTCCGTCCCTATTGTATCGGCTTCGGCCATTTCAAAATTTATGAAATCCAGTCTTTTAGTTTACTCTATCTATTTGAAAGAATTTAATGATGAACAACGAATGAACATGTCTGAATTGGACAAAGACCGACAAGAATTTCTACACACACATGCTGACTGTTTCTCAGAAGGCCTACCAGGCAACTTACCTCCATCTCGTCCTAAGGACCACACTATTGATCTAATCCTTGGAACCACACCACCGAACCGGCCAGCTTACCGTGTTAGCCGAGCCCAGAATGAAGAAGTCATGAACCAAGTGAAAGACCACCTTGCAAAGGGTCTCATCTAGCCTAATACTTCATCTTACTGTTCCCTTGTTTTACTAGTACTAAAGAAAGACGGATCTTGGAGAATGGGCATTGACTATAGATCTCTCAATAAATCACCATCAAGAATAGATTCCCAATTCCAAGGATCAATGAGATTTCGACAGACTTAAAGGATCCTCTTGTTTCAGCAGGATTGATTTGAAAAGCGATTATCATCATATCAGAATCGCACCGGGAGATGTCTATAAGATAGCCTTTTGGACAAGCTTTGGTTTATACGAATTTTTGGTGATGCCTTTGGACTTACCAATGCTCCGGCAACTTTTAACCGAACGATGGATATGATTTTCCGAAAGCATCGATCCTTTGTGGGCACTTTCTTTGATGATATTATAGTTTTCTCCAAGAATGAAGTAGAGCACCAACACCATCTGCTACAGGTCTTTCGGGCATTGCATGATCATAGAATGGTTATTAATGCCAAAAAGAGCGAGTCTTTCTTGCCGGAGATACATTTCTTGGGACACATCGTCTCAGCAGGCAACAAGAGTACAGATGGACCCGGCCAAAATTGAGACTATCCGTGATTGGCTTGACTTGAAGAATGTTCATGAAGCCCGAAGCCTTTTAGGCTTGTGTTCTTACTACCGACGGTTCATTTGGAAGTTTGCAGAGATAGTTTCGCCTTTGTACTTATTGCCTCAGAAAGGAGTCCCTTCTCGTGGGGATCGACAGAGGTGAGTGCTTTTCAGATACTCAAGCAAAAATTGACTATTGAACCAGTGTTGGCTTTGTTAGACTTGCAAAAGCCTGTTCGAAATTTATTGTGACGCTTGTGGTCGTAGTCTGGGAGTGGTCTAGATGCAAGAAGGCCATGCGATTGCTTATGAAAGCAGAATGTTTTCAAGGCCAGAATTGGTAGCCTAGATTTATGAGAAAGAGCTATTGGCAGTGATCCATGCTCGTACTCAGTGGCGACATTATCTACTCGGAGCCAACTTCACAATTATCAGAGTCTGCGCTACTTCTTGTCACAGAAGCAGCTTTTGAAAAAGCAGATGCAATGGGCTAACATCTTGTCACAGTTTCACTTCCAGATTATCCATGTTCAAGGACATAAAAATTTAGTGGCAGATGCATTGTCTCGGAAGCCCCTCGTCTTGGCTATTTCCGCGATCCATCATAGAAGCTTTGAGGCTATGGTTGACCAATACACCACAAATCCAGACTTTACCGATGTTTTTACTCGGATATAGAATGGCGAGACAGTTCCAGGATATTCCATACGGGATGGCTACTTGATGAAGAAAACGATGTTGTGTGTCACACAGCCTTTGAGGGAAAAAGTCTTGACAGAGTGCCATTGTCCACCGTTTATGGGTCATCACGGCATCGATAACACCTTGAAGGGGATAGAGCGTTATTTCTTTTGGCCGAGACTCAAGAAGGATGTGGACAACTTTGTGCGCAGTTGTTTAGTATGCCAAAAGGTCAAGTTTGACAGGCATAAGGCACAGGGATTACTACACCCATTCCCACCCGCCCTTGGGAAAAGTATTGCAATGGATTTTATCTTTGATCTCTCAAAGACACAGAGTGGGCACGATGGCATTTGGATTGTCATTTGACAGATTTAGCATGCAAGCTCACTTCATTCCAGTGAAGAAAATAGTCAAGCCGGACTATCTAGCGAGATTGTTCATTGTACAGATATATCGGTTATATGGCATGCCTGAGACAATAGTCTCTGACAGAGATCCCTGATTCATGAGTTCGTTTTTGGAGGACTATTTGGGAGAACATTGGCACACGGTTGCATTTCTCGTCATCCTTCCACCCACAGACAGATGGGCAATCTGAGATCGCAAATTCAGTTGTTTTGGATTTGTTGAAGTCTTATATCTCTGATCAAAAGACTCAATGGAAAAAAATTTGTCTTTGGTGGAATTTGCCTACAATAACACGGTTCACTCTTCGACGGGGAAACCGCCATTTGAAATAATCGAAGGTGCTCAGAAGGTTCCTCCCTTTCTCAGCACTAAAGACAAGATTTTTGAAGCCGACCACTACACGAGGGACTTGGACACTGCTTTAGCCATGGTCCATGAGGCTTTAGAGGAGTCTCAAGTACGACATAAGAAGGCGGCAGATTGACATCGACGTGGCTTGAAATTAAAGGAAGACAATTGGGTGCTCTTACATTTTGAAAAGGCACACCTAAGGAAACAAAAGGGAAAGGAGCGACTTTTTCGAAAGCGTAGCATGAGGTATTATGACCCTTTCCAGATTAAAGAAAAGATAAATGACGTCTCCTTTTGACTCAAGCTGCCAGATACTTGGAAGATTCACAATGCATTCCATGTGAGTCTCTTGAAACCTTTTAAAGGTGAGGTGCCAGTTGATGGGGAGCCTGATGAGCAACCCGAAGTGGAAGAGAGCGAGGAGATAGTTGTTCCTCAAGAGATTTTGGCATACAAGGAAAGAAAAGTGAAAGGTAAAGTGATTCGGCGGTTCTTAGTTAAATTCAAGAACTATCTGGCATTGGATACGAAGTGGATGGAGGAAGAGGACCTAGCAGATACTCCTCAGATATTGGAACTTTACCTTGAAGCATTCGGTTTAGCCGCGACTACTCCGAGAGATCGTGCAGATCAGCAGGGTTGAATCTGGTACAGAGGGATTGCACAAGAGGGGAGTCACTCCGCTCTTTTGTCACATATTACCTGGATTGAATAGAGTCACTGATATCCCTTTGGGTTTCAGGGATACTGCTGTGTTGACAATATTCTGTTGTATGACTTTATGAAATGGAATGCTTGAAATTAAACATGAATGATTTGTACTCCCTCATGTGACTTGTTTGAGTGTAGGAACTGAAAGACGAAATGACTGCAACATTTCGGTCTTATAAATCTCTATAGACATGATCTCAATAAGGATTAGTTAATCTGACATCAGTGAGGTCTGGGATGATCTAGATGCGGTTACTAAATACGTTGCTGGCAGTCATGGTCTTAGATTTGGAATGCATTTTTCTGTATTGATTTGTCCTGTGATGTCATGTGCAGTGATGTGAATGTTGTACAAGTACTACATGTGTCGTGTCTAGTGCATTGGTACTTAAGAGTCAGTGTCTGCTGAAAAGGTTTATAGCCCCTGTCTGTTTTGCAGGTGTAATTGAGGGCGATTACAATTCTTTCAAGAAGGGGGTATGTCACAAAGTGATGATGTGGCATGACCACGAGACAGAAGGAGAGCCAACTCTTGAACAAAAGGGCAGATGAAGATTTACCATTTTAAAGAAGCCTATCCGAAAGGCCTATTTTTAAAATATTAAAGCTTGCAAGTTGTACCAACTTATGGTACCCTTGTCGAGGGGGGGGGGGGGGGGGGGGGGGGGGGGGGCTCAAGAGGACACACAGAAGAATTAATGGACTGCTGACGTGGCACTGTACGGACGGCCGCAAATCATGCTGACAGCTATACGGACGGCCGTAAAATGCGCTGACATGTTGACGTGGCAGGCCGTATGGATTTTCGCAATTTGCGCTGGTTGCTTTTGGCAGTTTCTAGCGCTAGCTTTTGAGGGCAGGAGCTTTTGGGGTTAATGCTTTTGAGTTTACTTGCGTTTGGGGATTGCTTTTGGCATCCCTTGTAAGTTAATAAGGAGCCCAAGGGCCTCACTTCTCAGAGCATCTGGACGCAGAGTCTGAGAGCTGAGGACAAGCAGGAGTTATACTTTGCTCAAAGCTTAATACAAAAAGAAATACTAAAAGGGGCGCCAGTCTTTGGGGCCAATCTCTCTTTGCACAGAACTACGCCGGGCCGTGTCGACTCATTAATTGTGAAGTGTTTTAAGTGAATCTCTATTGTGTCGCGACAGAACCTAGACTTGGGGTGCCCAAGTTTGCTACACTCTACATGAGAGAGACATGCATCATATCTAGACAGCTTCTTCCCCCAAAGAGGATGTATTTTAGTGAGCACTTTTGGCCATGCTAGACGAGGGGTTTATCTACAGACCGTGCTACATGAACACGTACGTGCCACGTAGCTCATGAGTGGTGATTGATCAGCTTCGGGTAGCGTCACACCGGCTAGATATAGAGACAAGAAGAGCTGCCCATAGACATTGCTGGCACCTGTAGCGGCACTAGAGGGTGGCAAACAATCACAGCTTACAAACCTCTTCTAGAGTACCACAACCCTACTGCCACCCTTCACACAGACTGGACACAGAGAGGGGTCACCCTACAGCAGGCTGAGGCGGTGATAGCTAGGAGATGCCCCCGACCTCCAGGACAAAAGAGGTCCGAGACTCCATCTCATACAGACCCAGGAGATCCAGACTCATCACCACCAAGCAGCCCAAGAGAGATCTTCTTAAATGCTCGGAAACCCAGTCGCAATCATATGTGAAACCCTTACACCACACCCACCAATGTACGAGATCTTACAACGTATGTTTGACATAGGATGGCCCCCCCCCCCACCACAGGACCACATTTTGTTACTTGGTATTTTCGTCCTTTTCCCAATAGATGGAGAACACACACATGTATATTTGATCCGACTTGGACCTCTAATAGACGTAAACAGGTATTTCTCTCGCTCGCTTTCCCCAGTAACAACACAAAAATTCGATAGAAATCTGAACTTATCATATGCCCAGCATTATTGTTTCTATCCACATTTAGCTTCTCATTTTCTCCAGAGAAAGTTGCTGATTTTTCATCAAAAATTCATTATGAACCTCAGCTTTTTACATATCTGACAATGCTGTTTCTTTTCAGGTTCTTAGTTTTCAAAATGTTGACCCCTTGGGAGTACTGAAGGACTGCAATCTTTTGCTCCCTGTGATTGTGAAACCTCAGATGGCTTGCGGGATCTCACATGCTCATACTATGGTAAAGTGCTGTTTGCTCAAAGGCAGTGTTCTCTACTACGTGCTTAACATGACTATGCCTTCTTAAATTTTCTTAGTGATTTGGGTCTGTGGTCAAAATTTGAAATGGTTTTGAAAAAGAAACGTTAAGGTGCTTACTTTGCAAATGGACAATATTTCTAGCTAGGAATTCATTTGTACATGTCTATTAGAAGTCAAATGTATTAGTATGCTTGATGGCTGACATTGAACGAGTGGTGATTCAATCTCGGCGTTTTCAAGAGCAGTTAGAAGTATTCAGTTTGAAGCAGTCTTCAGTCTTTCCTTGATAATATTGAATGCCTTCGGTTTGCTGAACGTGGTTTCCAGGCTGTCGTTTTCAAGGAAGAAGGCTTTCTCAATCTGGCTGTGCCTGTTCCGTCTACAATTCAAGTATGTAATTACTCTGAATTAGATGTTCTGTTGCAGTTAGGCAAAAAGAAATTTCAAAACAGGAAAAAAATGCATTTTTTAAAGACTTGCTTGGACAACAATAGCACGATCATTCTCGGTGCTAAAAACTTAATGTTTTTGTAGAAAGTTTAACTTTGAAGTCGCCTGAGTGTTTTGGACAATTATTGTTGTGTCAGGAATATATTGATCATGGATCCAGGCTATACAAGTTTTATATAATTGGAGAAAAAGTGTTTTATTCTACTCGGAAGTCTACACCTAATGCAGCGAAGCTTACAGGATCTGCTTCAGATTCAAACATACCTGCTGCTATTGTTTTTGACAGGTATGCCAGGACGTTACTCTGGAATTTTTTTGTCAATCCTAAATTACGTAGAAATTACTAATTGTAATCCTAAATTGCTAAGTTCTGAATTTTATTTTTATTACTCTTGATTGTTTTTACCACAGCTTGAAGTCACTACCCAAACATTTCATCGAGGATGATAAAGCCATCTCTGACCACTCTTTACCTTCCGATGAGACAGATGATGGGCTGGATTTCCAGCTGGTATTTGCAGCAGCTGCTTGGCTACGAGAAAAGCTAAAGCTGACAATATTCGGATTTGATGTTGTGGTAAGATGCCTTCATGCTCGCAAAAACGACCTTTGTTGTATGAAAAATGTCAACTAGCAGCACTTGAAAAAGCCTAGGTTTAGTGTGATCCCACCTACAAGATGTGGAACATACCTCCGAAGGTTTACATTTAAAGGTGAGAAACCTACAAAATTTAAAAAAATTCTAGTATAAGAACCTTCGAATATGGGCAATTTACAATTTACCTGTAAAATTTTTGAGGTGTAGGGTTTCCAAGTTTTTACAAAAAAACATTATTTTGAGCACTGAAGTGAGGGAGGAGAAAGGAGAAGGAAGAAATCATAGGCCCAAGACACATACTAGATAAATGTCTGCATTTTTACATGTTTGGTCTGCAGCAATAATTTTAACAAAAATTAAGGACGACACTTTGGTCACATTTTCCTATTTTGTGGCCAAACGAAAGCTTTGATATAGAAGCAACGAGGTCATCTTAGTGTCCTTTTCCCAGTTTTAGGATGAGGGCCTCATTCTCACATTCCATGTGATGTTTTGCAATTAAACCATAGTTTTTGTCCAGATTCGTTCGATTGGGAAACCATACTCCCAATCGGATTCGAGTATGATTGGGGTTTTTGGGCTTCCCCTAACTACACTGTTAGTTTCTTGACTTGCTTCTATTCTTGGCTAGAGCCTATTTTATGGCCTTGAGGCTCCAATTTTGGCCTTCTCATTTTGTTCTTTGCCTACAAGCCAATCACATTTCCCTAGTATCTGCTGCTATCTACTATAAGATTGAGTCATGATGGTCATGGGTATGTACTATGATGATTGATCTTGGATTGAGCTAGGTTCTAAAATTTCTTGTGGGTTACTGCTTTCTATGGTTTTGTGCTCCTCTGTAGTGTATAAAAGTCATACCTACCTAGACTGTTTTTAGTGTGCCATATGGAATCCTCGGGGGGTGTGATCTGTACTTATTCAGTACATGTCCAAGTCCGATGTATGGAAAAATTATGGAATAAACTGGTCATATATTTTATGTGAATCCCTTTGGCGTCAATTGGTTATGGAAGGGACCAGAGGAATTTCCATTTTGCTATTTTGCTGGTTATCATACTTGAAGTATTTTTCCTTTTGCTAAACAGATCGAGATGAACAGCAACGATCATGTTATAATCGACGTAAACTACTTCCCAACGTTCAAAGATATAGATGATCAAAAATCCATTCCTGCCTTTTGGGATGCCCTTTTGAAGGCCTACACTCTCCACAAGGAGTCACAAGCTTGACCAAACCTGACGAAAGGTATACAAAGAAGTGAAGAAGATTTGCAGCATTGCTAGAGTGATCACTCAGTCTGTGTGTGATAGCTTAAGCTTAATGAAAAAATGATGTTGCTTCTAGCTTAAGGATAATCATGTCTGATTATGACCGGCTTTGGAACTTACGTAGCCTGAACTTGTCATTTTGATTTGGATCTCTCTCTCTCTCTCTCTCTCTCTCTCTCTCTCTCACACACACACACACACACACACACACACAAGCGCGCAATGTCTCACTTTGAGGTCATTGACACAAGCATAATCATAATGAAAATTCCCTATACCTTTTTGCAAACCATGGTTGCATATTTGTTGGAAAATAATGCATCTCTTTCTCTCTTCCCCGTTCGGCTCTCCTGATTCCTAAAATCCATGAATTCTTAATCGAGCTTCTTGGCAGTGAATAGCTATACTTTTTGGTAAGTTGTCAATACAAAGCTCACAAATTTATGAAGCTTAATTGTAGCATTGGGTTTCAAGAACTTCTACCAATTTTCATGAAAAAATATGCTCAGAATCACAAATTATTATTTTTTTCGTTACACAAGTCTTTTGTCTTTTGGTGTCGAGTTAGTCAAGGCTCTAGTCTCAATGTGTACTGAAAGTAAAATCCCCTTTTGAACATTCTAGTGCAGTCAAGTTTGTCAAATTTGCTGCCTCTTGAGACGTCATATGCGTATGATGTCTAAGTTTTCAAATTATCCATTCTTCATAAAAATAAGTCGGCAAAAATTTTTTATTGCATTTTTATCTTCAAACTCAACTTTTTCATGATTTTAAATGCAAAAAAGCACTTCAGTAAACAAATCAATAAATCCGTGATGAATAGCTCTAGATCATAATCAAGCCACTTACTTAAAGCTATTCCTACATACCATATGGGGTTTTGCATTTATGAGTAGAAAAACGTTTCACTGTCACACAAGGACTAACAAATGTTTTTATCACCTCACAAATCATTCGCCACCAACAACTACTTTAATCTACAATTAATACTACAAATCTTAATTAAATCTATTTGGTCGCAGACCCTTAGGAAGACATATTTTTTGGCTCTCCCCTCTTTCGGATCCACTTAAGACAAACACTCTTTAGTCAAAACTAAAGCAATCAACCATCACAGTTAGTAAGATTACCTACTCGAGTCCTTTTGTCTCCAGCAACTCAACGTCACCAACATTGTGGGAGTGAATCACACCACCTATAAAGTGCATGTAACACCACCTAGATCAATATGATGTCAATGGAGGATATATATGACATGAGTCACCCGGAGGAAATCTCTTTAGCTTGTCAAGCTAAGTCTATCCCACACATACAACACTTTGGAAGGCCAACTAAACCACAATCAGGAATCTCACTGTTCTCAACTACACCACCCAACCTATATACACACAAAGGAGAGGAAATTCCCATAATCGTATGAAATTTAAAGAACACCATCCTTTCACTAGGATACACCCATCTCAACCTCTACACTCAAAACCTTCATTTTGAAAGTGTTCGAAAATAAGGCTTTGTTGACTTATGTCGTACTATTGACCCATGGGCCAACAAAAAGCTCCAAATCTTCATGACAATAAGGAATGTATTTTTTTTGCACTTCCCGTATCTAGGTAGTTCCAATTATGTAGTAGTCATTTGCTATGTTAGACCAAGGCTCACTAATTGAAAATCAATAGCTACATTCAATACAACACTCAAAAGTTGTCCCTTGAGACTTTCCATTATACATGGTGTGTGCATATCTATAAGGGCAATGTTTGAAGTAATGCTTCCTTTTTCATGATTATGGTATAATTCCTACCTGCAGTCTAGAGTTTGCTATGAGCATATCGATTTGGGGAAGCTTTACCATTGTATGGCATGACCATTCAATGGGTACTGCTATTATACCTAAGACAAGTTCCGGGAAAAGGTGCTCGCCATGGCCGACCACTTGTTACAATTTGAGAGACGCTAGGGGCTTCTCTTCTTTTGTGTTGTGGATTTGCATTTTTGCTAGGACATGGTTCCTAGGCAAAGTTTTCCAGAGTTTCTGTTGATCCAAACAAATCTACATGGTCAAGGACAACAACAATCAAGCCAAGCAGGTACGAGAAACATACCTTGTAAGTATTTTTTTACTTTTTAATATGCTACATAATTCAAGAAGGTTGATTATATTTGCTTGCTCGACAAGGTTGAGTTTCTTTTGCTTCGACATTTGTAAGTTGACTAGAGTCTCGTTAGCTATGAGCTTAAGAAGTCCATGAGTAATCATGTGAAGCAAGGTTTCAATTTTGATGCCTGGCATCGAGGTTTCCAAAGTTTGGAAACCTGGTACATATATCAACTCTCTCGCGCAACAGATATGGCTTCAAGCCAGATTCGAGCGAGTATTTCCTTCGGAATTTCAGGAGAATTGGCTACAACAAGGCAACAAGGTCAGACAATTTTAAGTTTCTCTTGTTTTTCTATGTTTGAACCTCTAATTTTGAAAGGATTACATGCTATGCAAATCAAAGTGTTTTGACATATTTAATGAGAAGCAAGGCTTCTAACCAATGCCGAGGTGTTTCCTATTGATTTGAGATCAAGGGCAATGGTACGCAGGTTTGGGGTTTTGGCAATCGGGATATAAGTTCACATTTTACGTAGGATAATGTTGAATAGTGTATCCAAGCCACTCAAGATTGTGCATGGAACTCACTATCTTGGCTCACTCTGTTGAGACCATCATTCTAGCCAAGGGCTTACCAATTTATTTCTTTGCTTTGCATGCATGGTGTACTGATACGTTTGACTCAATTCTACTTCATCATTATTTACACTCTGCTATGATGCCAGATACTCTGTCAAGGACACAACAAGCTAGTGAATGTTTGCAATGATTTAATCTAATGAACTTATTTCCGGGGTGACCAGCAAAAGTAAGTCAATCTGATACAGTCACAATCATTGCCAAGGGTAGGTGGATCAAGTTGCCTTATGTTTTTGGTTGTGATAGGAGATGGGCTATGGGGGGTGAAACCTATGGGGGTTCATGGCGAGTATGGCAAGCAGAAAGTGCAAAAGAACAAGAGCGAGAGAGAGGCTCGGTACAACAAAAGCAAAAAAAAAGGGACACACATGCTTAATTCATTATTCTTTGTAAACCTTACAACATATATAAAGAAAAATTTTCCATACACAACTTGAACTCCAACTGAAGCTACCTGCATGCTTTATAAGAGGAGTTTCCCACAGGCTAGACGCACACTGGACTTGCATACCCAACAACCCCCTCCCCTCAAGTCCAAACCATTGACTATGGACTTGATACAGACCATGGCAGAGTCCAATCACCTGAAACCATGAGTAGAAGTCCCCCCCTTGACTATAGCATAGGTGTGTGTAGGGGTATAAAGCCCAATGTGGTCGCCCAGATAAGTGGACGGGCCGCCAGGTATGTACACATATTCTTTTGTAAAAACCTAATAAGAACTCACTATGCTCTACACATTACAACAGAGCGAGTTCACCATATCGTCGTGCTCTTCTTCTCGCACTCTCTCGCGTCGCACTTCCACTCGTACTCCTTCAACTGGTATCAGAGCTCAGATTGAGGCTCGGTGCAGCATTGCAGGAAGCTAGAGTCACCTGCTCAGATTGGAGTGAGATTTGATAGGCGAAGACACGGCCCCAAATTCTATAAGAGCGCTGGAAGGGCTTTGTGTTCTCAAAATTTCATTCTGAGGTCATCTCGGCCACCGTTCGGCTTCGACAAAGTTCTGTGCAGGCCATTTTCAACTATGTGGTCTCGGCGGGTGCAGATCCGACTCTGCAAATTTGGGGTTTCAACTTACGACTGCAAAGGTGCTGAGGATATCGGCACTCCCAGAGTGCTGATTTGTGGTTGTCTACACATCGAAGGACAGCTCACAGTTCTTGGAGGCATGTCACATACGACACGGGTACATCTACACACAGACTGTAGGCGACATCCACTAGTTCATCAGGTAGCTTGTGTTTGCTGCTTGATATTCCATATTTCATCCTGAAATTGCTGGTACTTCCACATGGGATATATTGTCAGAGATGATGTATGTCTGTTGAGGCGCTGGCTGTGAGTCACGCAGCAAACAACCGCCGCAACCGTTACAACATAAAGTGGGAAATTTGTGGATGTATGACTTTGTGGGAAGTCTATGTACTGTCAGATTTACTGCAGCCTTTGTTGAGGGTCGAGTGAGGTTTTATTGAGCTCGGGGATTCTCGAATGTTGAGATCCTTTCGGTGATACAGGTCTTGGAGCGATCCCTCGAGCACCCTTAGATAGGCAGCTAGGATGTATTGACTGTGAGTTAGACAGTTGGGATTACATCTTTGCTTTACTGTCGTTGAGGCATTGTCGCAGTCTATGCTTACAGGACAGTGAGAGACAGTACAGGTGCAGAACAGGTTTACCCGTAGCTTATAGAGTCAGAGAGACAGTGGTTTTTGAGTTGTTTTTTGGTCTGTTTTTTGAGTACACCAGAGCTATTTTACAAAGGAGACTCTGCCGAAATTTTTGCAGAATCTAAATCTTTCTTGGTTCATTTGACAGATTGATATTGGTTCAGAGGTCAGATTACAGGGAAAACTCTGCCGAATTTTTCCCAGAAAAGTAAACTACTGTGAAGCGTAGCTATGGATGGATCACAGGATTGCTCTTTACAATATCAAGAAGCTGGATAGAACCAATTTTCCATTGTGGAAGAAGCAGATTTAGCACGTGTTGGTACAAAAGAAGCAGATAAAACCTATAAAGCTCAAGGGGATAAAACCAGAAGATATGGACGAAGATGAATGGAGTGAAATGGATGAATTGACACTTTCTACCATTATGTTGACTTTGGCAGAAAGCGTTTACTTCAATGTAGCAGACGAGATGTCGGCTTATGAAGCATGGAAAAAGCTGAGTGATCTTTATGAGAAGCAGAGTGCAGCTTCATAGGTATACTGGCTTAAGAAGCTTGTTGACTTGAAGATGAAAGAAGGGACACCTATGTTCAATCATCTGAATGAATTCAGCAGCATCTACAGTCAGTTGTCAGCTCAAGGTGTCAAGTTTGATGAACCTGCTAGAGCTATGTTCTTGTTGATCACATTGCCGGAAAGTTGGGACACTTTTCGCACAGCTTTGAGTAATTCTGCACCTCCAGATGGTTTGACCATAGCAGGTGTAGAAGGCAGTCTGCTTACTGAAGAAACCAATAGAAAGACAATGGACAAAGGCAAAGAAACAGCCTTAGTTGTCAAGGGAAGGACCAAAGAAAAGTACAAACGTGGAAAGAGGAATCAGTCTCGTAGCAAGTCCCGCAGTGCTAAAGGCAAGAGTGACATAGAATGCTACCATTGTGGCAAGAAGGGTCACATGAAAAGAGACTGCAGAGAATGAAAAAGCAGAAAAAGGCAAAGAGAAAGCTGAAGACCATGGTGACAAGAACAAGTCCTCAGTGAAGATTCAAGAAATAAATGTGACAAACATTGTTGCAGAGGATGACAGTCTAGTGTCAGGAGACATCTACTTATTGAAGAATACAATGGACTCAGCTCTTCTTACAGTATTTGATGGACATGCCTTGAGTGACTGGATTATCAACTCAGGGGCATCACTTCATGTGTCTCCAAACAAGGAGTGGTTTACCTCTTATGTGACCACTAAAGATCATGTTCGGCTAGGCAATGGACAAATATGTGAGATCTTAGGTGCTGGAGATGTTCAATTGAAGTTTTAGAATGGCTCTTCTTTCACGCTGAAGAATGTGAGACATGTTCCTGCAATTACAAAGAGCTTGATCAGCACAGGTTTACTTGATGATGTTGGTTACGTCACCACTTTTGAACAGAACATGTGGAAGATATCCAAGGGTTCTATGACAGTAGCACATGGAGTAAAGTCTGGAGGACTTTACATGATTTATGTATCAAATGTCTCTAAAAATGTAATCAATGTAACCGAGCAGCCGAACGTTTCTTTGTGGCATAGCCGGTTAGGACATATGTCCAAGAAGGGAATGGAAATCTTGTGTCGTTCTGGTTATTTGCCTGGCTTTTCATTTAATGATTTTGAATTCTGTGAACATTGTCTGTATGGTAAGCAAACACAACAACCACATAAGCATAGAAGCAGTATCAGAGATACATAGTTGGCACTTGTTCATAGTGATTTGTGTGGACCTATGCCTAACCTATCTCTAGGGGGAGCTTCTTACTTTATGACATTTATAGATGATTACTCGAGGAAAGTATGGGTTTACTTTCTCAAGCACAAGGATGAAGCGTTTAGTGTTTTCAAAATGTTTGTGACACTTGTGGAGAATCAGAGTGGCAAGAAGCTTAAATGCTTACGCACTGACAATGGTGGAGCGTATGTTTCAAAGGCCTTTCAGGACTTTTGTGAGTCAAAAGGTATAAAACGTGAACTTACTGCTCCTTACAATCCTCCTCAAAATGGTGTTGTTGAGAGGATGAATAGGACCATACAAGAGAAGGTCAGAAGTATGTTGTCTAATGCACAACTGCCAAATGGGTTTTGGGTTGAAGCTGTATCAACAGCTGTTCATCTTGTAAATAGATCTCCTAGCAAGGTTTTGCAGAAGGATTCAGTGGCAGAGATGGTATGATCAAGCAAGGTGCCCTCATACAAGCATCTCAGAGTCTTTGACTGTGAGGCATATACTCACGTTCCAAAGGAATTTAGGAACAAACTTGAGCCAAAGAGTAAAAAGTGCATCATTCTAGGCTATGGTAATTATGGTGAGATGGGGTACAGACTTTGGGATCCCGAATCCAGAAAGGTTATCCGCAGCAATGATGTTCACTTTAACGAAGCCAAATATCATTCTAAACCAGAGAGGGTTGAGGAGATTAGAAGAGTTGTCTTCCAAGAAGATGGACCTGCATGTGCAAGACAAAATGTCAGGGCTCAAGAGGAGCAAGGACAGGATAGAGTGGAACCACAGGTTGTGGCTGAGCCTGAGTCACCTATTTTGCGTAAATCTGGACGTATCACGCGACCTCCTGATCAGTTTGTTCCATCTATAACCTATGTCATGTTGACTGATTGCAATGAGCCTTCATGTTACAAGGAAGCGGTGCAAATGAGCCTTCATGTTACAAGGAAGCAGTGCAAATGAAAGACTCTGGGAATTGGCAATTGGCCATGTAGTCAGAGATGACAGCCCTGCATAAAAACCAGACATGAAAGCTAGTTAAATTACCACAGGTCACAAAGGCTCTACCTTGTAAATGGGTTTACAGGTATAAGATCACCGCTCATGATAGTCAGCCAAAGTACAAAGCAAGGCTTGTTGCCAAGGGCTTTAAGCAAGAACAAGGCATTGACTTTGATGAAGTCTTCTCTCCGGTGGTCAAGATGACTACATTGAGATGCTTTCTTGCATTGGTTGCCATATTAGCTTTGGTGTTGCACCAAATGGATGTCAAGACAGCGTTCTTGCATGGTGATTTAGATGTGGAAATTTACATGCAGCAGCCAGAAGGGTTTGTTGAGAAAGACAAGGAAGATTTGGTATGCCAGTTGTTGTTAAAGAGTCTTTATGGCTTAAAACAATCACCGAGGGCGTGGTACCATAAGTTCCACAAGTTTATGCTTTCTCAAGGCTACAAACGTAGTGAGTTGGATCACTGTCTTTATACAAAGAAGGCTAAGGATGAAAGTTGGCTGATCCTTATTTTGTATGTGGATGACATGTTGATTGCTGGCAAGCACTTGGAAGAAATTTCAGCTTTGAAGTCAAAGATGGAAAAATCGTATGACATGAAAGACATGGGTGAGGCAAGTCATATACTTGGTATGCGCATTGAGAGAGACAGATCAAAGAAGTTGATTTGGTTATCTCAAACAGAGTATATTGACAAGGTTTTGCAACGTTTCAATATGGAGAAGGGAAAGGCATTGAGTGTTCCATTGCCACCATATGTGAAACTTAGCAAACAAGATTGTCCTATGTCTGAGGAAGAACAGGCTGAAATGGATAAGATTCCATATGCGTCTGCAGTGGATAGTTTGATGTATGCAATGATTGCTACTCGCCCAGACATTGCATTTGCAGTGGGAGTAGTAAGTCGATACATGTCAAACCCAAGCAAGAAACATTGAGAGGCAGTGAAAGGAATATTGAGATACCTGAAAGCTACAAAGAGTATGCGTATATGCTATGGGAGTCAGGAGTTAAGTGTAAAGGGTTTTACAGACTCAGATTATGCAGGTGACTTAGACAACCGAAGGTCTACATCAGGGTATGTCTTTACATTGGCTGGTGAAGCAGTATCATGGCGTTCTAGATTACAAGATTGTGTTACTCAGTCTACTACAGAGGCTGAATATGTTGCAGCATCAGAGGCATGCAAAGAATCAATTTGGCTTAATCAACTAGTAACAGATTTGGGAATCAAAGAAGAGATGTCTGTGTTATATTGTGATAGTCAGAGTGCTATACAATTGGCTCGAAATCCAATTTATCACTCAAAGACAAAGCATGTGGATGTGAAGTATCATTTCATCAAGGAAATGCTCGAGGATAAGCAAATTCAGCTTGTCAAAGTTCACACCACAAAAAATCCTGCTGATCTACTTACAAAAGGACTTCCCTCAGAGAGCTTTGCGCATTTTTGCAAGCAGTTAGGTGTAGGGTAGTACATCACTTCTCTACATCTCTTGTATATTAGCTTGTATATTAGCTTCTCTCACACTTAATGTACCACATTGGACTTTAAGTGGGAGGTTGTTGGGGTATAAAGCCCAATGTGGTCGCCCAAATAAGTGGGCGGGCCGCCAGGTATGTACACATATTCTTTTGTAAAAACCTAATAAGAACTCACTATGCTCTACACATTACAACAGAGCGAGTTCACCATATCGTCGTGCTCTTCTTCTCGCACTCTCTCTCGCGTCGCACTTCCGCTCGTACTCCTTCACTTCTCTCAAACAATGATCAGTGTGAGACATACCAGAACTCAACCAAACAACAAAAGGGCGGTCTTACCAAATTTTGTTGGTGGTAGTGTTTATAACCCTGTACAAATTTTGGCATGACAATAATTGAAAACAAGGCTTTGACTGAAAAATGTATGATTTTTTTGACAATAGACAAAAGCTGACAAATCTATGACATTAAACTGGCAAAAGTAGTTTGTGAAACTTGTACCTCAATCTTGAAGTAGTTCTTCATGTATGGCATCTGTTGATGTATTGAGTGCTTGAAGCAAAATCATTGAAAAATCACCATTGTCTTTCTTTCTCGAGAGGCTTTGATTTTTTGGAGTCGCCCTCATGCTTTTCTTTAGCATCACCATCCAAGGCCAGGGTGCTGATCAGCTAATCGAATTGATCAAAAATATTCTTGTTATCATCACTAGACCACTTCTTTGGAGGTTTATTAACCACCAACTTGTAGGCTTGACAACTATGAGGGTTTTTTTATATGCTGCCAACACGCCTTGCCAATTCACCACCTGCAATGTGGAAATTCACAATTGCTTGATTTGCTAATCGACTGTTCGACTATTAGCATTGACGAGCACCGTACTGCAAGGTTGAGGGTACCCGAGGGTGGGAATCTCTACTTGGAAAACTTAAATGGTGGCCACTTTTTAAGCGTGAACACAAAAAAAATGCTTTCTCTGTAGCAATGTCAAGCAGAACAGCGCAATGGCGAACAGACTTGTTGCGCTCATAGTCGTCTACAGAGTCCAAATTGGACATGCTCACAGTGTCAAAAAATCGTGTTCAAGCCAAGGCGTTGATGATGATGCAAGATTGGCCCGGAGATATGCAGGTTAATGAGTCTCGAAACCTATTGTTAGGCGCCTGCTCCCACGAGATGCATCAAATGCAGGATTTGAAGCTCACCCCAAAACTCTGATACCAGTTGATAGAAGATGGGCTATGGGGGGTGAAGCCTGTGGGGGTTCATGGTGAGTATGGCGAGCAGAAAGTGTAGAAGAACAAGAGCGAGAGAGAGACTCGATACAACAAAAGCAAAAAAAGGGACACGCTATGCTTAATCCATTATTCTTTGTAAACCTTACAACATATATAAAGCAAAAATTTGCCATGCACAATTTGAACTCCAACTGAAGCTACCTGCATGCTTCATAAGGGGAGTTTCCCATAGGCTAGACGCACACTGGGCTTGCATACCCAACAGGTTGCACTTTAGGAGAGTGCATTGTACAAGCACATTGTTCTATGCTTATAGAATAAGCTACATCACAGACATTGTTTTCCCAACAGCATACGTAGGGGACATACACCATAGTAGCATAAGGAATTTTCCTCATCCCAACATTCTCTCTCTCTCTCTCTCTCTCTCTCTCTCTCTCTCTCATTCTTAATTCTCTGTGGGGATAGTGAAGCTAGGCATAATTTTACTAAAATATTTCTATGGTGATATGGTAATAGGAAGGGCTAAGATCCATCTATTTTTGAAAGGCTTAGAGTCATCAATTTTGGAATGGTTAAGAGTCATTTGTTTGTAATCATTCAGTGATTGCTACCAAGATTGAACAATTCTATCCAGTTGAGTACCCATCCATCCTAATGGCCAATCAAGTGTCTTGCCATTAGTGATTTTTTTGGTTTTACGATAGCACTACATACTTTTAGTGTGAACATCGTTGAGTTTTTGAACATCTAAAACTTGTAAAGGCTTATCTCCACCAAGATGTATAGATGGCGCAAACATTTCAGATAGCACGGCTATCCATTAAAACATCCAAGATTCTAGATTTTTAAGTCCACCAAAGATCTAATTGTGAATACGATTCCAACTTCAATGGATCTCCTATTTTGTCTATAGCACTGAGAGTGTCTATATGAGCATAGTTTTGGGGTATAGTCAGCTTGCAATTGCTAAATTACTTACTAAGTGTTGATGGTCACTTCTTAGAACCTTCACACTTGCAATTTCAAGGAAAGAAGTCCTTACTGTCACGCAAAGTATGCACCAGTCATTTTGGCATACCTCTAGCCTGCTCATTCTCAGCCCTTTCCTCATCAAGTATATCATGTACATCTGCATCAGAAATTGGTTGATTGTAGCATTTCTAGAAACCCCCATAAGTTGTACATTTTGCCTCATTGGAATCTACATTCTAACTTCCACCATTGAAAAGAGGCAACAAAGTGCCATAAATGTCCTGTGAGCTTACATTATTGTCTCTAGTACATGACATCAAGGGTTGAACAGAATCTTCCACAAACATAACATCCCATGAAACCAAGATATGCTTTGTTTGTGGATGATACAACATGTAACCTTTCCTTTCAGCACTATAACAAACAAAAATGCATTTGACAGCCTTATCATCTAAGTTTTTGCGCTGCGTTTGTGGCAACAAGGCATAAGCCAAACAACCAAAAACGCGCATGTACTCAATAGAAGACTTTTTATCATGCCATGATGCATAAGAAGTCATAGACTGCAAAGCTTTTGTAGGACAACTGTTAAGTATATAAGTGGCACACATAATAGCCTCAAGCCAAAACGAATGTGGAAAATCTTGACTTTTGACCATACATCGTGTCATTTCCGTAAGAGATCTGTTTTTATTCTCATCAACATCATTTTGTTGAGGTGTATACGGTACTATACATTGGTCTTTTAACCCATGACTAGTCAAAATGCATTAAATTCATGAGACATATACCTCCCCCCCTTCAATCAGAATGGAGGGTGTCCATTGTACATTTCGAGACATTTTCATCCATAGCCAGATATTGCTTTAAGCAGACACACCCATGCATGCTTGGAGTAATCATCAATGGAAGTCATGAAATAAAGGTAATTTTCCAAGGACGGAGTTTGCATGGACTCACAAACACTTCGGACTTTGCTTTAAGCAGACACACCCATGCATGCCTGGAGTAATCATCAATGGAAGTCATGAAGTAAAGGTAATTTTCCAAGGACGGAGTTTGCATGGGCCCACAAACATCACTATGCACAACTACAACATGCATCTGGCCCTAATTGAACCATCCTTTGGAAACTTCAAACGCTACATCTTACCCAAAATACATCCTTCACACAAACATGTTTGATAGGTGCTTCAAGAGGCGAAAAAGAAGCAACCATATTAGATTTTTGCAAACGTAGCAAACTTACAAAATTCAGATGCCCAAAACTTGCATGCAAAGTTTTGCATCTAAAATAGCATTAGAATCCACAACTACATTTGCAAAATTCTGGCCACACTTCTCATACAAAGTGAGCTTATACATCCCACGACATAAAATGCCAGATGCAACAATTTCGTCACGAAAACTAAGATCATGTATTGTACATCTATCATCCACAAATTTGACTACAAGGCCAATTCTAGCAAGTGCAAATACAGACAAAATATTCTTCTTGATCCCAGGTACATACAGTGTATCAAGAAGTGTGAAAGAACTACCATTTGTAGCAATAAGCATAATCTTTCCAACTCCTTGAACCGGACAAGAGGCGTTGTTGGCACAAGTGATTGAATTCCTATGAGGGACAAACCGAAGAGAGGTAAATAAATCACTATGTGAGGTAATGTGCTTTGTAGCACCACTATCAAAATACCATATGTGAATCTGTAGTAGCAGCTGACATGCATGCATCATGGACATCAAGATCATAAGAACACTTTGCACTTAAAGCCCTCTCTACATCTATGTCAGCATCACAATTTCCTTTCATAGAAGACTCTACAATAGCTGCACTTGTATTGGACCTTGCAGTTGATCCAACCTCTTTCTTCTTGGCCTCTTTTGCCTTCAATTTCATACACTGCTTGATCAAGTGATCGTTAGCTTTATAATAATGGAAACGCATCTCTTTTTTGCCTTTATCACCCAAACTCCTAGATGAATTGCTGCCAGCAGAAGCAATAGGAACATGTGATTTACCACTCACAGAAGAACCATGAGAAGTGGCTATATTGTTGTTACCACCTTTTCTTTGAGTAGCAATAAAGGCATGTTCAATTGCATGTTGTCTAATCGTGTTTTTTTTGGAAAGTGACTCTTGTAACAGCAATGTGCATAATGCATCAAACTTGAAAACTTTTGGATTTCCGTGGGTCATAAGTCTCCAAGTACTAGCAAAAGTTTGGTAAGAATATGGCAAAGCATCAAGAACAATCTACATAAGGGAACTGCCAGAATTAACTTCGCCTGCAAAAATAAGTTGCTCATTGATATCCTTGACACCAGCAAGAAAATTTTCCATCTCATCTTCCTCATGCATAATCTTCGACTCCACCTCTTTACGCAGCCATGCAATGTTTTCCTCATTGCGACTTGCATAAAGACCAACCAAAATATCCCAAGTCTGTTTTGCAAATTTTGTTGAACAAATATGAGGAGTAATAGTGTACTTAACTGACAATGCAATCAAAACATGAGCCTGCACATCTTTTACATCCCAACGAGCTTGCTCACCTGTAGACAAAATAGCTCTTGCAGTAGCAATTCTGCCACCAAAACCTGCAACATCCTCAACATTGCCTACATCCTTAGAACCACGACGTACATCAATGCCCTACACAATATTACAGTCACCCTTTGACACAAGTACATGTTGCATCATGTAAAACAACATAGGGTAATTGTCCCCATCCAATCTATCCTCAATAGCAAACATCTTGAACATATGTGTTGTTGTCAGCCATGGCAAATGCCTGCATCTGATGTAAAAATTTTCCAAAAAGAGGAGAAAGAAGGCGGGACCAACACGTGCTATATAGAACAACCCATAGAAGATTGTAAGGGACCTCTTATGCAAAAAAAGGCACTAACAAAAAATTTGCACAAAATGACGAAATGCCTATGTAGTACTACCTATAAAGGAAATGGAGGCCAAAATGAGCCCGAATCAGAAATCTAAGTACCCTAAGCTCTTTGAGCTTACCCAAAGTATTTGTTGACCTATTGACATTCGCCAAAGCTAAAAAAAATTAAAGAAAGTGAGCAGGCGTGTGCTGGAGCTACTGGTGGCGATTAAGCCCGAGAGGACGCAACCTGCACTGATACCAATTGTTGAAATTAGGTTGCAGGAAAACACACACCGCATGGAGAAGACAAAGGAAACTTAAGTCATACAACAAAGAGTGTATTACATAGTGTGCAATGAAAAGATAAGATAGCCCTAGAGTGATGGGCGTATATACAATGCACCGGGGGAAAACCTCCTAGCGAGGAAAAAAATGCCTTGACGGTCCTAAGTGTGTTCACACACATCACTACCACATGTATATGGTGACATATAGTAACATAAAGCATGTGATGGAATTGGCCTATTAACTTGAGAGTAGCGGAAATTAGAGAGAGTACTTTTGTGAAATTACTTTGTGAGCATAGCGGGTGAACATAATTGATGGTAGCAACATAAACATAGCATTTAGTTAACTTGGCATGAACAATACTTTTGCAAGAGAGAGAATTTAGAGAACATGACAACAGTTGAGGACTGAATTTATGTGGAGCCAGTCTCCCCTTCAATAGGCATTTGTATTATAGTTTCTCCCATCAAAAAAGACTTGTTACAATACAATCTTTGTGTTCCTTGTGACCTAGGTGATGCAATGAAGATGGAAAGCTTCATGCATCACGAGCATAACATAAACTTTGTGGAAAGCATTAACTATCCCAAGCCTCAGTCCCAAGTCCTCAAACACCTTCGAAGGTGGAGAGAGCTAGCAGATAATGAGGGTAGGGAAGAGGATGAAGAAACATTTTATAGGAGAAAGAATTAGTTCCTCACTTATCATCACTCTTCTTGCTAGCATACATAATAGCATAGTAATGAAGATGGAGAAGATGGCAAGATTAAGCATTGAAGCATGGCTCTTGGTTGGATTTGCATTCCATAGCCAAGAGTGTTGGTGTAGGCTCTCAACCTCTCTACTTCCTTGGAGAAGGAGAGGGAGCTCTTGCACTTTGCACTTCACACAATGAGAGTGTATATGTGTTTGTGTGTGGGAGAGTACACCCATCAAGTAGGCCCCCTACTTGCTTTGGCCGACCCCCCCTTGTAGCTCATGCTTGAAGCTCATTGGACCCCTTCAGGCCTAGCCAATCACAAGCAAGAGTCATACCAAGCAACAAGGGTAGCCTTGGGACAAGTGTCCCCTTTTCCCCTTTGAGAGATAGGGCTTGATAAATTCTAAAGCAATTAATTAAATCCACTAAATTATCATTGGACCCCTTCGAAGGCCAACCAATAGGCTTTAGGCACACCATGAGGGTAACCTAGCTAGGGGCTTGACATGTGTCCTACTTGCCTCTTGGGCAAGGGGTGCCCTTTGGAAGAGAGAGTGGTCAAGCAACCACCCCCCATTCTTGCATGGCTCGCCCCCTCCTTGTAGGGATTTGATTTGACTTTTGTGCCACCTCAAGCCCTTCAACCTTGGGCCTAGTTCTCGGAACAAGCTTGGCCCTTAAGCCCCTCAAGCTTGGGTTGGGTTCTCACCTCAAGTCCAGCCCTAGCATCTCAAGCATGACAAAAACCTCAATCATCAAGCATCTCAGTCTTTAGCAGGCATGACAAGCATCTCAAGCTTGGGCCGGGTTCCCAACACCTCAAGCACATCCCTAGCTTACTTAACCACTAACTATTGGAGGTCTTCAATGAAGCTAACCCTAAGGTCTTTATGTTCCATTGTTTAGCCTTGCTCTTTGATAGACCATCTCTCATTTGGGCCCCTTTACCATTGGCCCCGTGTTGAGATAGATCCATAAGCACATGTCTATATCATCCTAACCCTTGTTCTCGTTTATTCTCACACATTAAATGATCATTTTAATATGAGAAAATCATTTGGGTTTGTTAGATATTAGATTATATGACATCACCTCTCTCTTGAAATCATAGTCATCCTCGACTATGAGGTAGAAGAGATAAATCCTTAGTCATTCGTCAATGTTACTTAACGGGTAGAGGATCCCTTTAAACCCTACGACATATTTCCAAGATGGATGACTAATCCATTTGGTGCTTCGGAGACATAGTTGCGGCAAGCATGTCTGCTCTTTCGTCCATTTCATTCTCCCAAGTAGAGTGACAAATTCTACTTGGTGTTTGACAGACGTCGTCATCACAAACATGATTTGTAAGGATGCATTTTATTTATATTTGTGCACTATAAAAAGAGAACTAGTCTTATAAGACAAAACATTGATTATTTACAAGAAATTTGTACATGTACTTACTCTAATCTAGCATTGCAAGCATTGACAAGGTTCATACTATCCTTAAGTTGTATTCCTTGCATCCATCTAGCATCTTCAAAAGGATAATTTTTGAACTTAATAAGATATTGTCGGATAATCTTACCATGTCGTAGTACCTTGTCTTCATGCCAAAGAATAGCTTCGAGTTGTAGTACCTCTTCTTGGTCAAAAAGCTGCTGCTGACAAGCACAGAAGGGCCTTAACGTTCAAAGAAAATAATTGGTTCATTCGGTGGCTCTCCTTTGTAGGGCTTAACTAGGCTCACATGAAAAGCAGTGTATGATCCAATGGTTGGTCAACTTGAGTTGGTAAGCCGTCTCATTGATAGGCTTCAAGATTTGGAAAGGACCATGTATCTCTTTGCTAGCTTACCATAATATTTTTGATAGCCCATAGGATTTTTGCCGGTTGTTTGTCTTAATCAAGCCTTAGGGAACCTAAGTAAGATCCAATCATTTTCTTTGAACGTTAAGGCCCTTTTGTGCTTGTCAGCATTAGCTTTTTGCCTTTTTTTTGAGAGATGGATATAGCCTCCTTAGTCTTTTGAAAAGATTCTTGTAGGTCACAGCTATACTCATCGGCAACGAAGATCTTCCCATGTACTTTGAGTAGCAAGGGACTTTTAGGTCTTCCCTCAATTATCTCAGAAGGTGCTTTTCCTGTAGAAGTATGTACAGTATTATTGTAATCATATTGTACAAGAGGTAAGTAATTTTTCCATTGTGAGCGTTGATCTCCTTCTTTAACACAAGTCTTTAGTACATGAGTATTGTAAGATTGGATATCTTACTTTGGATATCCGTTTGTGGGTGATAGGCCAAAGAGAAATTCAATCTTGTTCATAGATTTTCAAAGAGACCTTTTCAAAAATTACTAGTCATTCTAGGATCTCTATCTGACACGATGGAAGTTGGTAATCCATGGTGTTTGAAAATATGTGATATGAAGAGAGTTGCCATTTGGTGTGCCTTAATAGTCTTTTTGACAGGAATAAAGTGTGCTTGCTTGCTAAACCTGTCGACTATTGTTCATATTCTCGTATTCCCATGGATAGACTTGGGTAATCCAGAGATGAAATCCATGGATATACTCTCCCATGGTGAATTTGAGATAGGCAATGGATGGAGTAATCTAGGTTGCTTCCCTCTATCATACTTGGTCTTTTGGTATACTACACATTTTGAAACATACTCTTGTATGTCCACTTTCATGATAGGCCAATAGAAATATGTCTCTACTCCTCGGAGAGTAGGTTGAATGCCTCTATGTCCCACATAGGGAGGAGCATGGGATTCATACATGACTTTCTCACAAAGGAAGTAGGTAACACATAGCCTATTTTCGTGGAGAAGATAGCCATCCTGCAAGGTGAATGGTTCCTCTTTCTTACCCAAAGCAAGGGCTGACATTATGTCTCTAAAGTCAGGGTCAGTAGCATACTTATCTATCATAGAAGATAGATCATTGTGAGTAGATGTAGACACAACAATAACTTTTGGTCATCGTGAAAGTGCATCAGCCACTTGATTGTGCTTACAAGCAATGTGAGCAATATGGAAATTAAATTCTGAACAAAAATATGCCCATCTCATTTGTTTGTCGGAAAGCTTGGTTTGCGTCATGAAATACTTGAGACTTTGGTGGTCGGTTCGTAGAATAAATGGAGACCCCAATAAGTAGTGCTTCCATGTGTCTAGATCATGTAGACAACTAAAAGCTCTTTCTCATAAATGCCCAAGACTCATTCATCCGTATTGAGCCTTCAGCTCTCATACGCTATGGCATGCCCTTGTTGAAGCAAAATTGCTCCAAGGCAATCACATTGGACCTCAAATGGCTTTGAGAGATCTGGAAGCACGAGGACTAGTTGGAAAATAAGCTTCTCTTTGAGCTTATCAAAAGCATTTTGCCCCTTAGCAGTCCATACATACTTAACGTTCTTCTTAATTAAGTCATGTAGTTGTCCTGCTATTTGAGAGAATTTTGCTATGAAGTATCTATAGTATGCACACATAAAGCTTCTTAGCTCATGTAGATTCCTTGGATTAGGCCATGCTTTTATTACCTCTTTGATGGATCCATACAGATACCATCTTGAGAGATAATTACACCTAAGTATTGAATCTCTTGAAGGAAAATTTCACTTTTCTTTTGGTTGAGAAAAGGCTTGTTCTCCCTCAATGCTTGAAAAATCACTTGGAGATATTGCTTATGTTCCTCCAAAGACTTGGAGTAGATGATGATATCATCAAAGAACACTCCAGTGAATTTGCAGTAGGGTCTAAAAAATTTCTCCATTAGACGATTGAACATGGCTGGTGCATTAGTCAAGCCAAAAGACATGACTAGATATTCATAAAGGCTAAACGTTGTACAAAACGCGGTCTTTAGGATATCTTTATCCACTATCCTTATTTGATAATAGCCACTTTTAAGGTCAATCCTACTGAAGTAGGTAGAGTCTTGTAGCTTATCAAAAAGATCTTCTACCTGAGACACGAGAAATCTGTTTTTGATAGTGGTATGGTTTAGTGCTTGATAGTCCACACACATACGGTATGTACCATCTTTCTTTTGCAGTAAAAGGACTGGAGAACAAAAGGGAGAGGAGATAGGCCTCACCATCCCTTTGTCTACCAATTCCTATACTTGCCTCATGATCTCCTCTTGTTGAGCTTGAGAAACTCGATAAGGAGGCTTGTTAGGCGGTGAGCTTCCTGGAAGGAGGTCAATGCGATGGTCATCATCCCCTTGTTTTGAAGGTAAAATGTCCATAGGGATATCATTGATGAACACATCTTGGAATCCTTTTAGAAAATTAGACAAGCCTATCTCTTCTTGATTCCTACCATTTACATTTGACAAAACATTAGGATCTTTTAGGGACTCTTTTACAAGTGGTATAGTACGACCACACTCACTAGCATCTATATACATGTTCTTTCCCCTGTAGGTGAAGTAGATTCTCCTTTCAGGGAACTTCATGTTGGCAGCCATGCGATCAAACCATGGCGCCGCTAGGATAGCATCTTCAGGTTAGAGAGGAGAGATGAAAAAGTCTTCTTTATCGACATGGCTTTGGACATGAAGCCTCAACTTCCCAATCAAGGGAGTAACGGAGGCTTGTTGTCCCTTGAAAGCGGTGTCAGCCGTTACAATATCTCCCATCTCAAAAGCTTGAATGTCCAACTTGGTGGCCAACTCTGTTGATATAAAGTTGTGAGTAGAGCTAGGGTCAAACAAGATGAAGGCATCATTCTCCCTTACCTTTCCCCAAGCATAGGAGAGATGATCCTTTGCAATGGCCATCCTCTTTTGGAGCTTCGATGGTGGAAGCCCTAGGAGTCTCATTGCGAGCATTTTTCTTTGGACAAGAACAATAACCATGTCCTTGCTCCCCACACTTAAAACACTTATGTTCCTTGCAAAAAGCTTCGAGTGCTTCACGAGAGAGTTTGTTTTTTCCTTTGTAAACCCCCTTCTGCTTGGACCAATTGTTGTTGTTAGAAGTGTCTTGGGAAGAATTTTGGGCATTCGTTTTTTTCTTTGCATAATTTTTATGTTTGTTTTCCATGGGCCTGACATTCCGTCTAGCCCCTTGTTGGAAATTGATGCGTGAAGCAACCATGGTGTGATGGATTACTTCGGTGATAGAACCAGGCCGTTGAGAGTTGACGTATTCGGCCATCTCTTCAGGTAATCCCGCACAAAATTGTTGCTTCTGCTTGGCGATTCTATCTTTTGGAAGACAATAGCCTTGAGATGTAAATCCCAAAACTTGTCTATGTATTTATGGATAGACTCATGAGAGAGAAGCGTCAAGATGCACCATTCGGTGAGCACTTTTTCCTTTGCATCACTTGCAAGGAATTGCTTCATGATGGAAACTCGTAGAGTTTTTCATGTCTTTGGGGCTTTGCCGTTGCCACGAAGGCTAGCCCACCATTGATGAGCCATTTTTTGGAAGTGCATAGCTACATCGCGTAGCTTGGAGGACTCCATAAAGCCCTCATCTCCAAAGTCCGCATCAAAATACTGGATGAAGGCCAATACTTCATTGGTAGAACCAAAGGTGCCATCATAGGTGAGAAAAGAGATATTCTTTCCTCCCTCTTTGAACTTCTTTAGCTTTTGTGAGCTTCGCCATGTAGGGTATGATTTGTGATGTCCTCCCCTCTTGTATTCTCTAGGAAAATAGCCATAGCTTTTGTCGGAAGAGGAGGAAGGTGAAGAAGAAGGAGAAGAGGGTGACCTCTTTCTTGCCCTTTTCTTCCTTTGTTTCCTCTCTTCCCTTTCGGAGTCACGAGGAGTAGGGATTGTGTGTTGATCTTTTTCTCTTGGGAGGAGTTGGCGATTGTCTAGACCGCAGTCTTTAGGGAGCCACATTTTCAGAGTAACTTAAAGTTTTATTGCTTTCTTGCTCTTTGGATTCCTCCTCTCGTATGGGAGAGAGTCTTCTTTTGGGGGTCTCTTCAAGAGGCCTCCTAAGCTCTCTCTCCTCTTGGAGAGGATGGAGAATCCCATAAGCGCGAAGTTGTTGAGTAAATTCGGCTTGCAAAGCAGGATTGCCCATAGCTTGCTGCAACTTAGTAATGAGATAATTGACAACATGGGGGGCATCATCATCATTAGCACCTTCATGTGCAAAATCAAAGCTATCAATGTTCATTCTACTCTCTTGGTTATTGTCAGCCATGTTAAACAATATTTGTGTATGTACTTAGTGTATGCTTTGGCAATCAAAACCTTAGTTGCCACTCCTCTTAGCCTTTGAAAATTGGCTCTTAAGTATCTACACCCACGGCTCAGAGTGGTTAATTATAGAGAGTAGTAGAGTGGGTCTAATATTGCAGAATTACCGAGGGCTAGCTCCTTTCGAACTTCTTATGGCTCAATAATGGTAAAGCAATAGGCAAGTCTAAAAAGACTCCATTATTAAGTCCAAAGCTCCCAAGGTGTGCACCATATCCCACATAGTGGGCTCAACAAAACCGATATAGATCCAATCCCACTTACCCTAATATAATTAACAAAATCAACCATTTATAGGCTACTTAAGGACCTCTCTTATTGAGCAAGAAAAGAGAAACCAAATGCTTTGATACCAATGTGATGGAATTGGCCTATTAACTTGAGAGTAGTGGAAATTAGAGACTACTTTTTGTGAAATTACTTTGTGAGCATAGCGGGTGAATATAATTGATGGTAGCAACATAAACATAGCATTTAGTTAACTTTGGCATGAAGAATACTTTTGCAAGAGAGAGGGTTTAGAGAACATAACAACAGTTGAGGACTGAATTTATGTGGAGCAGGTCCCCCCTCCAATAGGCATTTGTGTTATAGTTTCTCCCATCAAAAGAGACTTGTTACAATACAATATTTGTGTTTCTTGTGATCTAGGTGATGCAACAAAGATGAAAAGCTTCATGCATCACGAGCATAACATAAACTTTGTGGAAAGCATTAACTATCCCAAGCCTCAGTCCCAAGTCCTCAAACACCTTTGAAGGTGGAGAGAGCTAGCAGGGAATGAGGGTAGGGAAGAGGAAGAAGAAACATTTCATAGGAGAAAGAATTAATTCCTCACTTATCATCAATCTTCTTGCTAGCATACATAATAGCATAGTAATGAAGATGGAGAAGATGGCAAGATTAAGCATTGAAGCATGGCTCTTGGTTGGATTTGCATTCCATAGCCAAGAGTGTTGGTGTAGGCTCTCAACCTCTCTACTTCCTTGGAGAAGGAGAGGGAGCTCTTGCACTTTGCACTTCACACAATGAGAGTGTATATGTGAGTGTGTGTGGGAGAGTATACCCATCAAGCAGGCCCCCTACTTGCTTTGGCCGACCCCCCCTTGTAGCTCATGCTTGAAGCTCATTGGACCCCTTCAGGCCTAGCCAATCACAAGCAAGAGTCATACCAAGCAACAAGGGTAGCCTTGGGACAAGTGTCCCCTTTTCCCCTTTGAGAGATAGGGCTTGATAAATTCTAAAGCAATTAATTAAATCCACTAAATTATCATTGGACCCTTGGAAGGCCAACCAATATGCTTTAGGCACACCATGAGGGTAATCTAGCTAGGGCTTGACATGTGTCCTACTTGCCTCTTGGACAAGGTGTGCCCTTTGGGAGAGAGAGTGGTCAAGCAACAACCCCCCATTCTTGCATGGCTCGCCCCCTCCTTGCAGGGATTTGATTTGACTTTTGTGCCACCTCAAGCCCTTCAACCTTGGGCCTAGTTCTCGGAACAAGCTTGGCCCTTAAGCCCCTCAAGCTTGGGTTGGGTTCTCACCTCAAGTACAGCCCTAGCATCTCAAGCATGACAAAAACCTCAATCATCAAGCATCTCAATCTTTAGCAGGCATGACAAGCATCTCAAGCTTGGGCCGGTTTCCCAACACCTCAAGCACATCCCTAGCTTACCTAAGGTCAAAGGACTTTTAACACTAACTATTGGAGGTCTTCAATGAAGCTAACCCTGAGGTCTTTATGTTCCATTGTTTAGCCTTGCTCTTTGATAGACCATCTCTCATTTGGGCCCCTTTACCATTGGCCCCGTGTTGAGATAGATCCATAAGCACATGTCTATATCATCCTAACCCTTGTTCCCGTTTATTCTCCCACATTAAATGATCATTTTAATATGAGAAAATCATTTTGGTTGGTTAGATATTAAATTTTATGACAAAGCACATAAAATAGCACCAAGTAATCCAATTATAAAGCATGTATTGCTCTAATTGGAGCTTGGTTGCCATAAAGTAAAGCATGTTTGCAACTAGTTTTAGTCTCTTCATGTTTAAGTACAGTTCTTAATCTTGAACAATAGTTATGGTGGGGTTGTATACTAAAGAAAATTGATAATAAGTCAAGGACTTATATTTTGCTGATGATTTACGTCAGCCAATTACTTTCATGGATAGTGAAAAGAGGTAGCCTACTCAAGTGAGTTCTAAATGGAGTCTACACGCTATGTTGGATATGGGTTGGTTACACAAAACGGTTGCAAAGGGACAATAATATAAAAAGTCAAATGGTTATTCTTGATTTCATTGAACCTCCTATTGAACCGTGTTCCGATCAAACAAACGGTTGGATCCATAAAGGATGCCACTATGGAAAACATTAGTGTTCTTATGAAGATACACCCACTTTTGTTTTTGAAGATAAAAACGCTTCTCCAAGGGGGAGTAATGCCAGGCCTAAGGTAAGACCGGGTAGGCCAAGGGCCAAGACGGACATGTGGTATAGGGGGGTCCCTATTATTAGCTAGGCAAGGCCTATGTAGGACATGATTGGGTGGAAAGTTACATACTCTAGTCCCCAGTCTTCACAATGTCATTGATCAATTACCTCGCTTCTTTAATTTCTAGGAGTGATGCTTCAAGGTGTAGACTAATACATAGTTGCCCTTCTTAAACTCCTTGCTTATCACATGTTGGTCATGAAATTATTTCATTTGGCATTTATGTGCATAAATGGCTACAACAGCCTTGAGTTGCAATTCATCTAACTTGGTTAGTTTTTCTAGTCTACCACAAAACTCATGTCCCATCCATCCTAATTCTTGGGCAACTCGTATTGTAGGAATAAAAAATCCTTAAGCAGTATGGCATTTATCCCAAACACCAAATTGAAAGGCATCATGTTTTGTGGCATTTTGTATCTACCCAATATGTCCATAAAGTTGAGTATAGTTTTTTATCCCAATCTACTCATGGTTCACTTATGTTCTTGGTTCTTTTGATTCCCACATTGGTTGTTCAATCACAATACGTCAATCTTGAATGGTGTACTTTCTATAGTGAGAGGGTGCATCCAAATTTTCCGTGGTAAATCCCCTTTACTTTCCATCTTTGTCATCCAAACCTCTTTTAGTGTCCATTTTAGTTTTTGGGATGTAGTTTTGCATTTAATTTTGGGCATTTTGGTTGATTCTTCCAATGTGTCATTGGTTTTCTTTTCATTTTGCTTCTTTGGATTTGCTATTTCAATGGTTTCCTAGTGATTTAGTCTACGACACAGTCATTTGCTCTCACGAGCATGAGATACTATGTTTTGGTCATCAATCTTGGCAAAGGCTCCTTGAATTTTTTTTGTTGTTTTCTAATTTATCTCACTTGATACCTCTTTTGTCTCCTCAATTTTTGGTTAGGAAACTCGTAGAAAATTGGCTCATCTTGATGGCGCATTTCATTCTCAAAGTCACTAGAGAGTTTGTCTTCAGACTCGTTCCCAAAGTCATCGTTTTGTAAATCATGGAATTCATCCTTGTCAACTTTACTAAGGTCTCAAGCAGAAACTTCGTCCACTATTTGTTTACAATCGATTGTTTTGTTAGTTTTTGTTGTTTTTGTTTCCTCCTTTGGTTTCGATATGGCGTTCACCATTTGAAGGCATTATGTCGTAACCATCTTTGTTGAAAAATGTAGTGGGGATTACCTCATTCAAGCAAACCTTAAGAGTCACCAACATTTGCTCCCATCCAAAGGGTTCAAACAACTCCTCTAGAAATGGCTGCCTTCTAATGAGCGCTCTAGGATGCACTCTTCCTTTCTGAAGCTTCCACACTTTGAAGCTCCGCACATTCAAATTTGCACGCCTTTTATCAACCAAGCAGTCAGTTGTTATCTAACATACGTATCAAAGTTTTCTATTGGGGTTTGGTTTACATCTCTGTAACTATGATCCTTTGTGATGACACTGGTTGTGATACCTTATGCCATAGGTAGAGATGGTCGTAGCTCCAACCTTGAACCATTGTGAGTTGATGCATGAATAGTCATTTCAAAATAACCTCAAAGTTGTTGCACTTTTCGAACTCAACTATAGCAAAAGTGTGTTCATACTCTAATCCACATGAGGACACAATAAATTGTTCTAGCATCCCCAAGTATCTCTTCCCATATGCGTCTGCTAGTTGCAATTTCATGTGCATTTTCTTGAGAGGTGGATTTCTCCATTTTTCCAAATTCCTTTTGTAGCAATGGCTACTCCGGGCCCACTGTCAAGTATTGCTATTGTCTTTACTTCCTTCTACTCTAGTGATAAGGTCGTATTTCCTTCTTTGCCTTTGCAAGAGTCCCCTACCTTATTGATTGATACAGGGTGCTTTTGGTCTCCCTGGTTGATTTTTTTTCATTCAATTGCAAGTTTATCATGTGGATAAATTTTATGTCCCAATTTTACTACATTTTTGCTCATTCGTCCTACAAATATGGCTTAATTCTCAAATTTTTGGTGAGAGTAATGGTGCATCTTATAAAAGATAACATCAAATCGTGCAAACTTTTTGTGTTCGTCATCTGTGGAATAGGATTCAATTGAGATGGCATAATTATCAATTTGGATTTTGTCTAGTCTCCCCCTAGAAAGTAAGGCAAAATCCTTATCGTCATTGGTCTACTCTCTACGAATACTTCCGTCCATGTATCTCCGTACAATGGCTGTATATCCCTAAGATAGATCCCATGATCCATGTTTATCTTTGAAATTGGTGCAGACAACAATGTGGTGCTTTTGTCTTTTCTATTTTTGATTGTTTCCCATAATGATTGTGCATATGGCTCATCCACTTTAGGAATTGGCGAATCTCATGAGACTTGGCCCCAACCATCGTGTTCGTAAAAACCCTCATATCCAAAGGTCCTTCTTTTTCTACTATGGTTGTTTTGTTTGTGTTTTTTTCCTTGAGTGTGCTTGTGTTTTTTGTTTCTCGCACATGCACTACTTATTCAGAGGTTTTCAATGTTTCTGGTTGCATTAGAGCTTGAGCTGTCTCTATGAGCCTTTTGCACATTTCCATTTGTTTGGTTTCTATCCCAGGATGCAGATAAGTCAACAATATTTGTTCCAATGTTTGATTACTCTTCAACCTCAAGGACTTAGTAGGCTTGGAAAGTAGCATCTAAGTGCTCGTTCACTTTCTCAACCAAGATTGATCCACATGTTACAATCTTTGACTCTTCCGCTCCCTTGGCGTTTTCCTTATTCTCTTGCTCACTTTTGAATTGTTCCTTGGTTTGGTTTAGTTCAATATCTAAGGCTATCTTTTCCCTTAGCCTCTTTGATTTCATTTTGTCTCGTTTTTCTTTTTACAATTTTTGTTGAGTCCTTAGTGGACCGCTTTCAAACTCGATTTGTTCTGGAAGTTTCAGGTAAAACTCCAATGACGTTCACAATCGCTTTTCTCGTGTTGTTTGGATTCTTAGCACAGTGTTGGAGTAGGTAATCCTTCCCACAACCATCACAAAATCCAAAGATTTTTGTTTTTTGACCCTTGTGTGGACAATCTTGTACCCAATGGTCACCTCCACTTCATAGCATGGACCTTTTGGTTGGGCAATTGGTGGCGCTCCGAATGGATGTCTTGTCCTAGGCAGATATCCTTTAGGTTTGTAACTTTGATTTCCTATGAACATGAGCATATTTTCATCCATCATGAATTAGTTCCTAAATATTTGAGCCACATATAAAGGTTTTGTAGCTTCATCTGCGTTAACCAAAAATGGACTATCCTTGATAGCAACACCCTCAGGTTCTCTTACATGGGTTTCTACAGGCTCCTCATAAAAATAAACTGTTGGTGGCATCATTGCTTGGCTTATGAGTGGTTTTGTTGGTTATGCGTATCAAAAAGTTACTCAGTTTTCATGAGGCAAAGGCAATTGTTGGCCTAAGAGAGGTTGCGGTTGGTCTCCTCCTTGTGTTGCATTATTGGGTCCAATTTGATACCTCAGAGGTGGTTGCAATTGTTGCACCATTGGAGGTCCATACAGAATTTCTCTCACATAGTTTGGTTGTAGAAGCACTCATTTGTATTTTGATTGGTGTATTCTTGCTCTATGGCACACCACTTCAACACTCATCGCGCATTGACGACTTGTGGCTATTGCGATCTAAGATTGGGATTTTGTCTATATGTTTGGTTCATCCATCGGATCACTTCCTCGAACACTTGGTCCACATTATTGTGTGATTAAAGTAGGAGTGCTACACTTTGTAGCTAACTCACAAGCTATAGAAGAGGCACTGCTAGTGTTTGTGTCCACGTCCTGTGTTACCTCTTTGTACGTGCATGCCTACAAGTATAAGTCCTTTTTTAGAGTTTCATTTCTCAAGCCCTCTATGAAGAGAACTAGAAATCAATCATCTTGATGTAACTCTTGTATAAGACACCTCTCAATTTATTGTTTGAAGTGAAGCAAAGCTTCCTTCACCTTTTCGTTCTCCTCCTACTTAAAAGCATAGATTTGGGACATTGTCTTGTGCTTGATTCCTTGTTTGAAGAATTCCTTGGCAAACTCTCGGAAGAGTTGATCAATGTTAGAATTTTTGAATGTTTAATGATTGGAAACAATTCAACACCATCGCTTCCAATGTCAATCCAAATCCTTCGTACTGCATATGGAAATCTACGACTTATTCCACTCTTAAGACTTGCTTAAATATGAAAACATGGGCATATGGATCTCTCAATTGTTTATACTTTTTGGGCACACACTTTGCCACTTGAAAAGATTGCATTCTTCATGTTTCTACCACCATTCTCATCATTCTAGGCTCTCCTACTATAAGGTCTCTTGCCTCATATCCATTGATAGGTGCTCCAAAGGGAGTTGGTTCGGTTACTCTCTCCTCAAGTCTTATTTGCATTGGTCTCTACTGCAAGGTTATATAGTCTCTTTCCAAAAAAATAGCAAGGAGATATGGATCGCGATCCATGTTCCATTAGATCTGAAGCCCAAACTTGGCTAGGTGATTACCTGTAGTCTAAGGTGTCTATCCCACAATTTATTAGATTTGGAAAAAAAAATATTGAACAAAAGCAAATCTTTGTATCTGCCTGGCAGTTTTTTGACTTGCATCTGGTCTTTTGGTGATTTGATCAACTTTTTGTTGTTTTTTACTTTGATGTCCTTTAATAAAGTTGTCGCAAGTATTGCCAGCTACCCTCTGTTCAAATCTTAGCTTTAGATGATCAAGGGGGACATGGATCGTGATCCATGTTTGATCTTTTCTGAACATGAAATTTAGTCAGCTGTATGCATGCACCCTGTAGAGATTAGATTTCCACTTATTTTTAGATTTGGATTCAAAAAAGTGATAAAGCTTGGATTTATACATACTCGTTGTTTCTCGCTACTAGGGGGGTATCCTGCAGAAGAAGATATCTGATTCTTACCTTAATTTTGATTAGTTTCCAAGGACTCTGAAGGTTTTTTACAATTTCTTGATTTGAATAAATTTTATGTGTCAATTTTTTGTTAAAAGTGTATATCCATTGATTTGGAAACTCACTGGACCCAATCGTATCAATTTCTAGTCAAAATGTCACAGGGGGTCATGGATTGCGATCCATTTTTTTGCACCAACTGGCATGAAACTTTTTAGATTGGCTCTTCCTAGTTTGGTTTACCCCTTTTTGCACTTATTTTTGGGTTTGTATCAACTTTTGAGTTTTGGCCCCATTAAATTTTCAAATTTTCAAAGTTTATGGTCTTTGCTACCAAAATATGGTTTTGAGAGTTTTTTCTTGATCTTTTCAACCCAATCTGATGGATTTGGTTGTTACCATATACATGTGGTAGTGATGTGTGTGAACACACTAAGACCACCGGGGCATTTTTTCCCTCTTTAGGAGGTTTTTTCCCCCGAGCATTGTATATACGCCCATCACTCTAGGGCTATCTATCTTTCCATTGCATACTAAGTAACACACTCTCTATAGTGTGCCTTGAGCTTCCTTCGTCTTCTCCAAGCTGTGTGCGTTTCTCTGCAACCCTAATTCCAACAATTGGTATCAGAGCAGGTTTCGTCCTCCCGGGCTTAGTCGCCAGCTGCTCCAGCGTACGCGTGCTTAGTTTCTCCGATTTCAGTGAGCTTTGGCAAGCGTTCACATGTTGACAAAAATTTCAGGTGAGCTCATAAAGCTCAATCTGCTCAGATTTTTGATTCGGGCTCATTTCGGCCTCCGTTTCCACTACAAGAAGTATTGCACAAGTATTTCGTCATTTTGTGCAGAATTTCTGTCAGTGCCGTTTTCTGCATAACAGGTGCCTCATAGTCTTCTACGGTTTGTGCTATATAGCACGTGTTGTTCCCGCTCTGTTTCTCTTATTTTTGGCCAGTTTTCACATTAGGTGCAACATTTACCATGGCTGACAACAACAAGATGTGTTAGAGACGTTTGCTGTTGAGGACAGGTTGGATGGGCACAACTACCCTATGTGGGCTTATATGATGCAACCGTGTTCTTGTGTCAAAGGGCGTCCAGAACATTGTGCAGGGCATTGATGTACGTCCTGGTTCTTAGGATGTAGGCGATGTTGAGGATGTTGCAGGTCTTGCTGCAAGGATTGCTGCTATTAGAGTTGTTTTGCCTACGACAGAACAAGCTCGTTGGGATGTAAAGGATGCGCAGGCTCATGCATTGATTGCGTTGTCTGTGAAGTGCACCATTGTTCCTCACATTCGTTCAGCAAAATCTGCAAAACAGGCTTGGGATATTCTAGCAGGTCTTTATGCAAGCCACAATGAGGCTAAAATTGCTTTGCTGCGTAAAGAGTTGGAGTCGAAGATTATGCATGAGGAAGATGATATGTACACTTTTCTTGCTGGTGTCAAGGATATCAATGAGCAACTTATTTCTGCAGGTGAAGTCATTTCAGACAGTTCCCTTGTGCAGATTGTTCTTGATGCCTTAACAGATTCTTACCAGACTTTTACTAGTACTTGGAGACTTATGACCCAAGGAAATCCTGAAGTTGTCAACTTTGATGCATTATGCACATTGCTGTTGCAAGAGTCACTTTCCAGAAAAAACAGGACTAGGCAGCGTGCACTTGAACAGGCTTTTATTGCTTCTCAAAGAAAGGGTGGTAACAGCAATGCAACCACTTCTTATGGTTCTGCTGCAAGTGGCAAAACCTATGTTCCTAATGCTTCTACTGCAGCAATTTGTCTGGAAATTCTGGTGATAAGGGCAAAAAGAAGATGCATTTCCATTATTGTAAAGCTAATGATCACTTGATCAAGTCGTGTCCTAAGTTGAAGGCCAAAGAGGCTAAGAAGAAAGAGGGTGGTTCCACTGCAAATACTGGTTCCACTACAAATGCAGCCATTGTTGAGTCTTCTGTGAAAGGAGACTGTGTTGCTGATGTTGATGCAGAATGGGCTTTTAGTGCAGAGTGCACTTACAATCCTGCTGTCCATGATGCATGCTTGTCTTGCTGTAGATTCACATGTGTGGTATTTCGATAGTGGTGCTACAAAGCACATTACCTCACATCGTGAATTGTTTACCTCTCTCGAGTCTGTCCCTCATGGGAATTCAGCCACTTGTGCCAGCAATGCCAATTATCCGGTTCAGGGAGTTTGGAAGATTGTGCTTACTGCAGCAAATGGAAGTTCCTTCACACTTGTTGATGCACTTTATGTACTTGGGATCAAGAAGAATCTCTTGTCTGTATCCGCACTTGCTCAACTTGGACTTGTAGTCAAATTTGTGGATGACAGATGTACAAATCATGATCTCAGTTTTGGTGATGAAATTGTTGCATCTGGCCTTTTGTGCCATGGGCTGTATAAGCTCACTTTGTATGACAAGTGTGGAAAAAAATTTGCAAATGTTGTTGCAGATTCAAGGGCTATTTCAGATGCAAAACTTTGGCACTCACGTTTTCGTCATCTAAATTTTGCCAGTTTGCTGCATTTGCAAAAATCTGATACAATTGCTTCTTTGACACCTCTTGAAGCACCTGTCAAACATGTTTGTGAAGGCTGTATTTTGGGTAAGATGCAGCGTTCTAAGTTTCCAAAGGATGGTTCAGTTCGGGCCACATGCAAGTTGCAGCTTGTGCATAGTGATGTTTGTGGGCCCATGCAAACTCCGTCCTTGGGCAATTACCTTTACTTCGTGACTTTCATTGATGATTACTCCAGGCATGCATGGGTATTTCCGCTTAAAGTGAAGTCCAAAGTTTTTATGTGCTTCAAACAATTTCTGGCTATGGCTGAAAATGTCTCGAAATGTACTATGGGCACCCTCCGTTCCGATCGAGGGAGGGAGTATATGTCTCATGAATTTAATGCATTTCTGGCTAGTCTGGGATAAAACACCAATGTACAGTTCCTTATACACCTCAGCAAAATGGTGTTGCTGAGAGGAAAAACAGGTCACTGAAGGAAATGGCACGATGTAAGGTCAAAAGTCAAGCTTTGCCGCATTCTTTTTGGCTTGAGGCCATCATGTGTGCCACTTATGTACTTAACAGGTGTCCTACAAAATCTTTGCAGTCTATTACTCCATATGAAGCATGGCATGATAGAAAGCCTTCTATTGAGCACATGCGTGTTTTTGGTTGTTTGGCATATGCTTTGCCGCCACAAACACAATGCAAAAAATTGGATGATAAGGTTGTCAAATGTATTTTTGTTGGGTATAGTGCTGGAAGCAAAGGTTACAGGTTATATCATCCGCAAACAAAGTGTAGTCTGGTTTCACGGGATGTAGTGTTTGTGGAAGATTCTGTTCAGCCCTTCCTGTCATGTACTAGAGACAGTAATATAAGCTCACAGGACATTTATGACACTTTGTTGCCTCTTTTCAGTGGTGGAAATACGAATGTAATTTCCAATGAGTCAAATGTACCCCCTATGGGGGTTTCTGAAAATGTTACAAATCAGCCTATTACTGATGCAGATGTACATGTACTCGATGAGAAAAGGGCTGAAAATGAGCAGGCTAAAGGTATGCCAAAATGGCTGGTGCACACTTTGCGTGACAATAAATTGGATGCACCTTTTTCTCGCCATGCATCTTATGCATCAGATTGTTATGCTTTGGTTGTGTCTAGCTTACATGATATTGAGGAGCCTCTGTCTTTTGATGAAGCACAAAATTCAGAAAATTGGATGGCTGCCATGCAAGCAAAATATGATGCACTTATAGAAAATGACACATGGACTTTATGTGATTTACCTCCTGGCAAAAAGGCCATTGGTACGAAGTGGGTTTACAAGTTGAAACGCAAGCCGGATGATGAGATCGATCGCCATAAGGCTCGACTTGTTGCAAAGGGTTATGCACAGCAGAAAGGCATAAATTATGAAGAGACTTTTGCACCCACTTGTCGTATGACTACTGTGCGTTTTCTATGTGCATTGGCAGCTCATTTTGGTTGGGATGTACATCAATCAGACATTGTTACTGCTTTCTTGAATGGTGACATATTTGAGGAAGTTTATGTAACGCAACCTTGTTGTTTTGTCATAAAAGGACAAGAGGACAAAGTGTGCAGATGTAAGAAGGCTTTGTATGGGTTGAAGCAATCTCCTCGTGCTTGGTATGAGAAAGCTGACACTCATTTGGTTAAACGAGGCTTTCGTAAAAGTCCAACAAAAAGCACATTTTATGTAAAGTGTGAGGGTGATGTACTTCTCATTGTGGTTCTTTATGTCGATGATTTGCTGATCACTGGACCAAATGAGAGACATATTGCTGAAATTTAAGGCTGATTTGAATGCTACTTTTAAGATGAAAGATTTGGGGCTGTTGCATCATTACTTGGGTATACAGTTTAAGCAGCGTGATGGTGGTATTGCCTTATGTGAGAAAAGTTACATAGAGACATTTCTATGTAAGTTTGGACTTGAGGATTGCAAATTTATTGCCACTCCCATGGAAACAGGCTTGAAGTTGACTCTACATGATGCTGGCGATCTTGCTGATGTCACTCTTTACCAAACTGCTATTGGCTGCCTCATTTATGTATGCAACACGAGGCTAGATATTCAGTTTGCAGTCTCACAGGTCAGCAGATTTATGCATAGCCCAAGGTCTAAGCATTGGCAGGCCATCAAGAGGATTTTCCGCTACCTTAGTGGCACTTTACATCTTGGCTTGTTTTATCCCAAGGGGGGATCATTGTCGCCAGACTTACATGCTTTTTCTGACTCAGATTGGGCTGGTTGTTTTGACACGCGAGTGTCCACAAGTGGTTTTTGTTTCATGCTTGGCAGTTCATGTATATCATGGTTGAGCAAGAAGCAACCTACTGTGGCCACTTCGAGTTGTGAGGCTGAGTACAGGGCAGTCTTCACAGCTACGGTTGAGTGTGTATGGCTCAGACGCCTTATGGCTGATTTGGGTGTTGGATAGGACACTGCCAACATTATCTACACTGACAGTCAGAGCGTATTGGCAGTTGCGAGGAACCCAGTTTTTCATGCTCGCACAAAGCACATTGAGGTGCATTACCACTATGTCAGGGAGTGGCTCTCAGCAGGAGAGATCAGCTTGGCTTATGTGCCAACACAGGACAACCTTGCAGATCTTTTCACAAAGGCATTGTTTCGTGAGAAGCTTGAAGCTTTCCGCAAAGCTTTGGGCTTACTCCCCTTTGTGGATTGATCATGTCCTCAGGGCATGGCACTTCCCTTTACTCATGTGCCATCTCTCGTTCACCGCCTCACTCCAGGGGGGATTTGTTACCATATACATGTGGTAGTCATGTGTGCGAACACACTAGGACCGCCGAGGCATTTTTTCCCTCTTTAGGAGGTTTTTTCCCCAGAGCATTGTATATACGCCCATCACTCTAGGGCTATCTATCTTTCCATTGCATACTAAGTAACACACTCTCTATAGTGTGCCTTGAGCTTCCTTCATCTTCTCCAAGCTGTGTGCGTTTCTCTACAACCCTAATTCCAACATTGGTGTTACTTAATCTACTCCTACGTACTAAAATGACTCCTACGAACAAAACCCAACAAATTGTGCAAATCAAAAGAAAACCGGATGATGGAAGAGTACTTTCAAAGCATTAAAAAAAATGCAAAATGAAATGCTTTTGTATCTCACTCGCAACTTTCAATACCTCTCAAGAATAGACCTAACAAGTCCCCGACTAGTTGTGGACATTGCACCAGCAACAAGTAGTCATTGAGGGATCCAGGTGTCTACAGATGGACACTTTCCTTAGACTACAACCATGGGGAATAGATTTTCAGAGAGCACATGAGCCACTGAGCTCAATTTACTACAATGGCGAGGCCGCCTTTACCAACAAAGATGGAGAGATGGTGAAGGTTCGGATCACCACTGGTCTAATCAACCAAAGCTTACATCTACCACCAGGAAACCATAACGTGTTGCTCAAGACAAAGGCCATAGATAATGACAAAGCATTCGTCAAGTAGCAAGGGCACAAATTCACCTACAACAATTTGGTCTATTCAGAGATGCAGTTTCCACTACAACTAATATCCCAACATCTCAAGCTAGATGATGCCAAGGTACCCGAAGCCTAATCTACAGATTGCAGTGGTAATGGTCATGGGTCTTTCAGAGCAAAGGGTGGTCCATTGTGACCTAAGGACATATATCCTTGAAATTTTGGTCGAGGCCAACCTCAAGAGCAGTGAGTAGAACAAGACTTACATGAACAGAGGGCCAATGATGACTAGGATTACATATCAAGAACTTGGAATTATAGACCAATTGCCACAAGCAGAGCCTCAATTGTATCTACTACACAAGTCAAAGCATGCAATCCAGCCAGTGGTAGGACCCTCTACTGTGCGTGTAACAAAGAAAACAAAAAGAAAAAGCTCTCAAAGAAGGACATTTGATATTGAACAAATGGAAACAGACATCGAGTTTAGTGTTGAAATCAAGGCCCACAATAGAGATACACCCTCAAAATTTTAGTCCACCACCGATGAGAAAGATGAAGAGGAAGAGGACATTACCATCCCTCTATTACAAGTAAAACAACAATCGACAGAGATGAGAGAACAAATTCCGATCTCTCAAACACAAAGACCTATGGAAGAAGACTGAGAGAAGAAAGAGCATAGAAGCTAGCGGAGGAGAAGAAAAGACTTGGAGATGATGCTGACATTGAAGACGAGGATGATCAAGACAAGCCACTAGAGCAAAGAAAAGCGAAAGGAATAGAAAAGATAAAGCAATACAAAAGGAGGACAACAACAGCTAATGTGGATCTTGTTGGCACCATACGGCGACGTATCCACAATGAGCTTGAATGGAAGGCATTACAACTAGCTCATGAAGAGTGCAAGAAGCAAAAAATTAGTGAGCTAGAATGCTCATATGACTCCTCTAAGTCTTGAAGCAAATAAATGGACGATAAGGAACTGCCAGGGGAGGAGACGGGTGTGGAAACTCTATAAATCCACACAGAAACTGTGCCACCGCTCTTCCACAAGCAAAACACTCCTCCTCCTCAAGAGTCGCAGGGTGCAGCTGAGATGCAAAATAAAGCTCAAGATTTGTCACCTCCAGAGAAACAAGTCAATGAGGACAAAGAGAAAAAGGCAACTAAACAAAACGCAACCTCTCAATAGAAAATCAATCCAAAGAAGCATGAAGACAACAAAGTGAAAGAATCCAAAAAGACAGAGTAGGCTTCCCCTGCTTATCAAAAGCAAGAATAAGAGAAGCCAGCATTCCAAGCTCAGGTGGTAGTATCTACTATTACACCATTTACATTGCAAATAGAGCACACACGGGTAGACCTACCTCCAATAGAGCTACCAAGCACTTCTAATGAAGGCGGTTTACATGATCTTGAAGCCCCGGAAGACATAATAATGCTCAAGACGAAATAAAGAGATGTATTTCAGAGGTACATGACCCTTCACACAAAGACTACATGCGGTTTGAGCTTAAAGTGTTGGAGTTGAGGCCCTTTTAATGATCTTGCCGGATGAGGTGGTCAAGACCTACGGCCATGAGAAGATCTCTCTTCCATTGCTGAAGTAGGAAGCTTTCCTATGAAAAAAGAAACTGATGTCCACACTTGAGCCAAATCACAAAGGGGTACATGTGACAGTGGACCAGGTACTAGCCATTCTTGAGAATCAGCCCCTTTTGCAAAAGAGGTGGTTTCAAAAGCGACTGCAGGATGAGACCTACTATAGAAATTCCTCGCAGTACCTCAGGATTGACCCTACTTTCTGTCCCATCAATAAACTGCGATCTTGGGATAGCTTCTACACATAGCAAAGCAAACGGCTGAAAGTGTTGAATTATCATGTTCTATCTAAGCCGGCCATAGACTTCCCACCCTTCAAAAGATACATGGTGAACAACCTTACAAGGGGTCATCACATAGATGAGCGATAGCTCAGATTTGACATGTCAGATGCTAGTGAAAATTGCTAAATGCTCATAACCTGCATCACAATGTTTGAAGACATCGAGGCAGTGGAACACCCTTGGCAAGTGTTCCTGGAAGGCATCCGAGGCTTGTGCTCGAACCTGGAAATAGAGATTTTGAGCCAAAATGTGATCATGGTGTTGTACGTTTGTGTCATGTTTCTGCCCTCCCAGTACCTGCAAACATTCAAGGAGGCGTTCATGACCGGGTTCTTTAAAATTGACTCTACAATCTTCAACCCCATGACCAAAAATTTATATGCCCACCATGTATCTTATCAAAGCACATTAATGAACAATCCCTTGAAAGAATTAGCAGCAAAGGTGGAAATCAAAGCAAGGGTTGAGAAGTTCAAGGTCCTCACCCGAACATTGGAGAAGCGAACATTGGATTATTAAAAATCCAATAATCACAGTGACAAACAACAGCTACCAAACCAATAACAAGGACATCGTGGAAGATGAAGACCAGACTCGAGATTGCATGAGGGCATATAAAGACTAGGAAGCGGAAAATGTTAACAATCGAATCAGATGGGTTGTCATAAAATATAATATCTAACTTTACCAAATGATTTTCTCATAATAAACTGATCATTTAATACGGGAAGATAAAAGGGGAACAAGAGTTACGATATAGATATTTGCTTCTAGACCTATCTCAACAGGGGACCAAAAGGAGAAATGTTTGCATCTCAATAGGGTCCAAAAGGAGACGGTCTACCAAAGAGCAATGTGCAATAAGTGCTTCTAGACTTATCTCAGCAGGGGACCTCTTGCAGGGGACCAAGAGGAGAGATGGTTACATCTCAATAGAGGTCCAAAAGGAGGTAGTCTTTCAAAGAGCAACATGCATCTAATGGAGCTTAAAAGACCTTAGGATTAGCTTCATGAAAGACCTCCAAAGGTTAGTGAGCCAAGCTAAGGTTGTGCTTGAGGTGGGGTGCTTGAGGTGCTTGTCATTCTTGATGAGGAAGGTGCTTGAGAAACTTCCCATGCATGGGGGTAAGGTGCTTGAGTCAAAAAGAGACCCTACAAAGGAGGGGGGAAAGCCCCAAAGTTAGGGGAATCTTTGAATTAACCTCCCACTCACCCAAAGGGCACCCCCTTTCTCAAGGGGCACATTGAGACATGTCAACATCTCCCTATGCTTAGCCACATGTTGTGCTTGAATCCTATTGGCTTGGCTAAAGAGGGGTCCAGTGAGCTTCTAATTCAATTCAACAAATATCTAGATATTTTCAAGTTCTCTCTCTCAAAGAGGTAAGGAGGACACTTGTCCTAATGCTACCCATGTTGCTTGAAATGCATTGTGCATGTGATTGGCTAGGCTTAGATTGGCAAGGAGCCTAGCTTAAGGATAATATGAACCTTGTCAATGCTTACAATGATGCGTTAATTTAAGCACATGAAAATGCATTCTAAATAAAAATATTTTTGTCTTATAAGACTAGTTCTCTTTCTATTGTGCACAAATATACATAGTATGCATGCTTAGGATCATGTTTGTGGTGACGACGTCTCCCAAACATCAAGTAGAACTTGTCACTCTACTTTGGAAGTATGATATGGACTAAAGAGCAGACATGCTTGTGGAAGCTAAGTCTGCCGAGCACCAAATGGATTAGTCATCTATTCTGAATGATGTCGTAGGGTGAAAAGGGATCCTCTACCCACTAAGAAACAAGGACTAATGACTAGACTTTATCTTCTTTACCTCATAGTCGAGGACAACTATGATTTCAAGAAAGAGGAATGTCATAAAATATAATATCTAGCTTTACCAAATGATTTTCTCATAATAAACTGATCATTAATATGGGAAGATAAAAGAGGAACAAGAGTTACAATATAGATATGTGCTTCTAGACCTATCTCAACAGGGGATCAAAAGGAGAAATGGTTACATCCCAATAGGGGTCCAAAAGGAGATGGTCTACCAAAGAGCAATGTGCAATAAGTGCTTCTAGACTTATCTCAACATGGAACAAAGAGGAGAGATGGTTACATCCCAATAGGGGTCCAAAAGGAGGTAGTCTATCAAAGAGCAACGTGCATCTAATGGAGCTTAAAAGACTTTAGAGTTAGCTTCATAAAAGACCTCCAAAGGTTAGTGTTAAAAGTCTGTAGACCTTAGGCAAGCTAGGGCTCTGCTTGAGGTGGGAACCCAGCCCAAGCTTGACGTGCTTGTCATGCTTGGTGACTAAGGTGCTTGAGGTTCTTGTCATGCTTGATGAGTAAGGTGCTTGAGGTGCTTGTCATGTTTACTGACTAAGGTGCTTGAGGTGCTTGTCATGCTTGATGAGGAAGGTGCTTGAGAAGCTTCCCATGCATGGGAGGTAAGGTGCTTGAGTAAAAAAGAGACCCTAGAAAGGAGGGGGGAAAGCCCCAAAGTTAGGGGAATCTTTGACAACCTCCCACTCATCCAAAGGGCATCCCCTTTCTCAAGGGGAACATCGACACATGTCAAGCTCTCCCTATGCTTAGCCACATGGTGTGCTTGAATCCTATTGTCTTGGCTAAAGAGGGGTCCAATGAGCTTCTAGTTCAATTCAACAAATATCTAGATATTTTCAAGTTCTTTCTCTCAAATAGGTAAGGAGGACGCTTGTCCTAATGCTACCCATGTTCCTTGAAATGCATTGTGCATGTGATTGGCTAGGCTTAGATTAGCAAGGAGCCTAGCTTAAGGATAATATGAACCTTGTCAATGCTTACAATGATACCTTAAAGTAATCATATGAAAATGCATTTTAAATGAACAATATTGTTGTCTTATAAAACTAGTTCTCTTTTTATTGTGCAAAAATTTAAATAGTATGCATGTTTGTGGTGACGACGTTGGTGCAACCAAAGTGTGTCGACTCTAGAAGGTGACATGGGTAGATGTGTACAGGCAAGCAGAGGCATAGCAAAGGGCTGATGCAGCTAGGAAAATCATTGGATAGCAGGTAGCAGCGGAAGTGTATGCATGATGCAACTTATAGGCCAAGGAATGCTCCATAAGGGGCTAATTGGGGTAGCAGGAGGAGATGCAAGGTGCAGCCTTTGGGTCCAGGAATGTAGAGCTTGAAGTGCTGAAGGAGCAGGTCCAAATGGCTCATCAAACCGAGCTACGGAGCCCAAGTTATTGAAGGTTGAAGCTTTAGTGGTTTGCAGATTTTTGCCGGACAGGGCAGTTGGGTACAGGTGGTCAAAATGGAACTTGAGGTATAGATGTGTAGAGCTCAATTCATGGAGCCTACCCGTCTTTTCGGATTGCGGATCGGAGCCATGGTTTGCAAAATATGGTCAATGGAAGTTTTCCCGGGGGCCGGGTCTGAGCCCACTTGACCTCATTGGAGAGTGTTCCATCTGGCATCTTTTGGGCCTTGACGAAGTTCTAGAGCAGAGTGTACATCATACAAAGCCAGCAGGAAGTGACTGCATGCCAAACGGAGTCCGGAGCGGAAAGATATGGAGGTCGGAAAATTGGGTGTCTTTGCCCGGAGTTGATGGCAGATAAATTAATCATGTTTTGACGGCCTCGATTGGAGGGCTAAGGGAGTCATGAGTTGGAGCAAAGTTTGGGGAAAGCGGAGTCGGTGCGATGAATTTGTTGCCGGGTTCGACAGCTTTGCAGTTGGACCATCAGGGGCCAATTGGAAAACATGCAAAGCTGGGGGAAGACAAAGGATGATTTTAAAAATATAAGGATGGTTTTGTTGATTTCAAAGGCTTGGGGCTCTGTAGAGCCACCACGTGGCTGGGGTGGAGATCCCACATGCGCGTTGAAAAGCCGGTGAGGCAGGGTACATAACCAGGACCGTGGCCCCTCCATTGTACACAAGAGGCGTGAGGAGAGCTCCCCTCCCCCTAGCTATGGTGTCTGTGGGTAGGCGCTACTGTGCGCGCCCGATGGCGGTAGTTGGCGACTGTTTTGGGCGGTGCAGGGGAGGCAGTGGCGCCCGTGGGCAGCCGCATGGCGGTGTTCTGATGATGACGTGGTAAGCAGCTAGGGGACTTGTCCAGCGGCCATAGCGGCCCCCTATAGGGCACCCAAAGCACATGTATCTACGCTCTGGTCATGTGCTAGAGTTCAAACAACTAGCTAGTGCTTAGATTTATGGGGGTACTAACTATCCTTCCACTCTAGGGTCTAGGCCCTCGGTGGGGACCCAAGGTAGTGCAACCCAAGACCCAAATATAGCGGCTAGCGACTCTTCCTTTGACTACGATATTATGGAAGATCATCTTACACAAAGCCCTGGGGGAACAAATGAAACCGTACCTAGCTGGGCCCAACAACCTGGAACTAGTGTTTTTAGCCGTTTGATGGAAACTTTTAGTAGAGCTACGCGCTTTGAACCTGCGGCTAGTGAAGTAAACGAAGGGGGTGGGGAAGTAGAATCACCATTCACATCTCCTGTAGACCCCACACTCCCTCAGAGTGTCCACGTGGACATTCTACCTACCTCATTTAATGAGGGCCCTACCGAGCTACCACCTTCCAAAGTCGCCTCTAAGGTAGCAGTGACTAAAAGTCAAAACACGGGAAGCAACATTGCATCCACCTCATGGAAACCCTCTAGTACACCAAGTTTGGACGGGGTATTTCTCAATGAAAATTGGGAATATGACCTACACACGGAGACTTTGACCGACCTATACATGGGCTACACATACCATGTGGGTTGGTTAGAAGTTGTACAATCCACATCTAGTGCCACTAGTCTAGAGGAACAACAACACATGATCTGCAATGTCATCCATAGGATTATCCAGTCCGAGAGGAAAAATCGAGGAATGAACATACCTTCGACGGGTCCTATGCGATTTTTAGACACGGGCAAAGGGAAACAACCCACTCTATCACAAACGGAGACTCCCCCAGTGAGTCCCATCGATCCCCCATATGTTGTTTCGCCAGGGGTCTCAATGCAATCTGAGCCCACAAGTGATAGCTTTACTTTTCCAAGTCTAGCTCATCTTTCCCTGGATGACACCACGGATACCATGCCTACCCCAATGATGGGCATGCCAAGAAACACACCGTGGACCTTGTTTGTTAGTAAAGCACCGCTACATGGTAGCTCTTGATGACTGCAATAGTACCTACAAGTGCGTACCAATCGTATGCACCTATGGGTCCACGTACTCATGTAGTCCCTACCCCTCCCATTGTTTCAACTACCTATGCTCCACAACCACAATACACAAGTTCTTATTTCCATGGGACTATACCGGCTAGCATTAGCATGTCACATCCGACGTCTGCTATGCCTAGGGCCACTCATATGAACTATGGACCACCACATGGCACAACATCGTACCCAACGTTGAACCCAAGGGCTTCCTATGCGCCAAGCCCAATGCCAATACCTACTCCACATGTAGTCTCTGGCGCGCCTTCACCCACGGTGCCTGCTCACTTAGGTGACTTGGCAACATTTGCTCAAGCTATTGGTCGATCTATTGCTGAAAATATGCGTAACACACCTGATAGAGAGCCTAGAAGTAAGGCAGTACAAATAGCCAAGCTCACACAAAAATTTAGTGGAGACGGGGATGTGAGAAAGCATATCGAAGTGTTTGAACAAATATGCGATTGTCTAGGAGAACACAATGACCTACATAAGAGCAATGCTTTAAGCCTAACCTTAAGTGGAAAGGCTGGGGATTGGTATAGAACCCTAAGGGTGGAAGAAAAAACGATTTACCCTACTCTTAGGAGACTGTTCTTAAAAGAATACATACGAGAGGGAGTGCTTTGGGGTGTAGCCTCTCAGCTCCAGAAAGCCCAACGAGAGGAAGGAGATTCGGTGAGAGACTTTATAAGTCGCTTGAAGCATTTGAATTCTCGTTGTAATCCAAATGAGCGCTAATTGCTTAATTGATTCATTAGGGGATTACGACATGAGGATATCTACAATGGTCTAGTCATTAGAGGTATCACCACTTGGGAAGCAGTCACCACCAATGCGATCCAATTGGAGGATAATTTAATGATTCAAGGAGAAACAGTGTCTGTTGAGACTAAATCTATTAGCTCTCAAGCATCAGGGCATCAGCCAATGACCCTAAAGCCTATTGCTAAGAAGCCAAAGATATCTCAGATGACTTTAGCATATCTCACCAAGGATATTCAAGAGAGTCTTAGAAACAATCGTGCTCCGCAAAACACTCATATGTATCCAAGAAGGGAGCAACAATGGTGCTCAGTATGCTATGGACCACATAGTACCAGTGAATGCCCTACTTTTAGAGTAAAATTCAATGGGAACTGCAATGCATGTGGGAGGTATGGTCATCAAGCTAAGGATTGCATAGTATTTAAGCGTGCGATGGCCAATAGACCAACCGTAGCATGGACAGACACACCTCGAGTGCCTGCATTGATGTCGGCCCCACCTCTTGAACAAACATCACAACATATGGTCCCTAGGGCCCAAAATGTTGTTCAAACAACACCCTTATCACCTCCAGTGCTAGGACCGCAACCACCACATCCGAGAATCACTTCTGTGAATCAAGAGGGTTGTGAGTCATCTATTTCTTGTTTGGAAGGCTATGAGGAAGTTATAGATCCTAATATCACCTATGGGATGGATGTGCTTGAAGAAAGTCCACAATACTACATGGAGGACTATTGGGGACAAGTCAAACCTGTATATCAAGTAGCTGCTCTTGCGGCAAGAGGCCAAAATATCAACTACACTGCTAAGAGACCACCTCTTCAATGCTATGAGTGTGGAGGTCCACATCGTGTAGCCGAGTGTCCTATTAGGCTACAAAAGAATGCCACACTAATGCAAACCAATCAAGCGAGCATGTCTACAATGCCGATACTCATGTGTAATCGATGTGGCATAGATCATTTGATTGCCCAATGTCCAAATAATCCAAATGCACCGAAGATCACTCCATTAAACTTGATTGAAGTTACCAAGGAGCCATCACCAAGTACACTCGTGGTACCAGTAAACGTACTCACACGATCGATGCTCCAAAAACAAAATTATATTCTTGAGGAAAGAGACACGGCATCAATTGCCCAATCTCAGAAAAAGAAGAAAACACGAAGAAAGAGATCGCAAAAAGCAGCGAAGTCAGACCCCAATTCAAAGACCAACATAGGGACTGGTGATGACCCGTATATATGAACAACACTGAAGAAGATTCTGATTCAGGTGAAACCATGGAGACCAAAACGACCACTAACATAGAAACCAACAAGGAAGATCTTCATGAGCCACAATGGCCAGGATCCAAAAAGAAGATAGGAACTTACCCAAACCCTACAGAGGAGATTGAGCGAGTCAAGAAATTAAGGAGTTTGGTAAAAGATACCCAAAGGGATTTAGAACCAACACCTAGGAAGATCCAGATTACAGACACCGTGTTCCCTACGCAACAACAACCTCACCAAGTCCATAGACCCTTGGACATACCTAGTGTCATCCAAGAAGAAAGTGACTTAAAGTCATGGGAAAGTGGGCGTACTCACTTCTTGATGGAAAGAATGTTTACAGAGGGACTACCTGATCCTATCGAAGAAATGGAGATCCCATCTTCCCCACATCAAGGGACTCAAGGCCAAAAGGTGCCATTAAACATTGCCAAATTGATGGATTTCATGTCTTCAGAAGTTAGAACCACCATCATGTCCAAACTATATAAAGACCCCGAGCTAGTCTCAGCTCTTCGAGCCTTCCTGAATGGAGAACTGAAGTTTGGGCTACCACAATTTGCACAGATGGATGGAGCTGGGGAGATGCCAATAGAGGAGGAACACTTAGATCCACAACCCAACCTAAATGAGAACCTTGTTATAGAACTACCTGTTAACAAGTTGGGACAATACTTTGAGGGTGATGAATCCAATGCGACCATACCAATCACTCCTAAGGGATTAATTTTGCAGGGGATCCTTGATGGTGGCACTGGGGTTAGCATTGTGACTAAAACTTGCTGGGAAACTATGGGAAGACCTCACCTTGCGACCACAACCATAGTAGTGACGATGGCCAATGGGTCTATTGTGAAACCTATTGGGATGCTAGAAGATCTCAAGATCAAGGTCTTTGGACATAAAATAAGGATTACCTTTATTGTTATGGAATTCTCCAAACACACTATGGCATCGGAGATGATCTTAGGACGTCCTTTCATGAGGGAAGCAAAAATGGTGCATGACTGGTCTAAAAACCATGTCTACTTGCAGTTCCAAGATTCTGTCATTCAAGTGGATCTTGTGACGGGTCAAGCATATCTTCTAAGAAACAGGTAAACTTATAATTGATCATAGATCTGAAACCACAATTCACTCGGGCCCATTGCAGTATTGTTACACGTGTAAAGCAGACACTGATGTTGGGGAAGATTCTCCTTATATGGATGTACTACCTGGGATGACTGAGTCGGACAATGTGGATTGGGTCCACCTAGCAGCAACCATAGACACTTGGGGAAATAGGGGGATGACCTGGGTAACACCTGAGGGGGATGAAATACCACCACTTGTACCGTTAAACATGCTAGAAGCAATGCATATAGCTTCTGATGATCTACAAGATGAAAGTTTGACTGGCATTGAAAACAGTAGCGCCTCAGAAGACTATAGACCACACGATTTGGGGTTAGAATCATCAGTTGAAATTGACTCTGAGGATGAAGAATCTGAGTTAAATCTTAGTGCAAATGTGGGGACAAACCATTCAGGGCCTAGTGGTAACCTAGATGATAATCTATCCAAGGGATCAGAAGACACAAGTAGTGATTCATCTAGTGAGTCTTCACTAGAAATCGACCGTAATCGAGAATTAAACAAGAAGAGTAAGAGATATAGCAGGCGACGATATTGAGCAAATGTGCGTTCTAGAATAAATGAAAAGAATCTACCGCAGAATGGCTTAATTATATAGGGGCATGTGATGCTCATCGAAAGTTGGTAGATAACTGGGGTGAATACCTTCAAAGCGTTATGTGGTGTAGTCCACAACCCATTGAAATCGCACAACTAGAGGCTACAGAGAAGCCAAGGTTGAGCCGTACCGTAAGGAGACGACAAAATCGAGAGTTAGCTCAACAACAAAAGGAATCAGAAGTTAAATCACAGTCCACAGAACAACAGGACCCCACAGACTTACACCCTGCACCTCAACATTTCAAATCCTATACCACAAAGGAACGTAAGGTTGTGTATACAAAGGCCCAAAGAAAACCTATCGATGGGAGCAATGGAGTCTATGATGGTCCAGCGATAGTTAAGGAAATAGAGTTAGCAGACCCAAGAGAAGAGTCTAAACATGTCTTCATTGCCCAAGATCTGACAACGACTGAGGAGTGTGTACTTAAAGAACTTCTCAAGGAATTCAGGGATATATTTGCTTGGACATATCATGATATGAAAGGTGTTCCACCTTCCGTGGTGCAGCACACAATCCCCATGAATAGCATGGCTAAACCAGTTCAGCAACAACCCTACCCAATGAATCCTAAATATGCAAAGATCGTTCAAGAAGAGATTGAAAATCTTGTGGAATGCGGTTTCATATACCATATTGAGTACTCAGAATGGGTGTCCCCAATAGTGATTGTGCCAAAAAAGAATGGGAAACTCAGAGTGTGCGTAGATCTCAAGAAGGTCAATGCTGCCACTAGGAGGGACCATTACCCCTTGCCATATTCGGAACATGTGCTTGAAAGAGTTGCAGGGAAGGAAGCTTATAGCTTTTTAGATGGGTACTCTGGCTACAATCAAATCCCAATTGCGCTAGAGGACCAAGCTAAAACAGCCTTTATAACCGAATTTGGAGTGTTTGCATTCCGTGTTATGGCCTTTGGCTTAACCAATGCCCCTGCTACCTTTCAAAGATTAATAAACACTACTTTTAGAGAATATTTGAGGGAGTTTTGCGAAGCTTTCTTAGATGACCTTTGTGTTTATTCCTCTTGGAAAGAACATCTATCATGCTTACAAAAAGTGTTTGAGAAGTGCAGATTGTATCACATCTCCTTAAATCCTTTCAAATGCCAATTTTGGGTTAAACATGGAGTCATTTTAGGGCATATAGTGTCCAAAAATGGGATTTCCACATATGAGAGCAAAATTAAAGCCATTGCCGAATTGCCACCACCTACAAACTATAAGGGAGTTCAAAGATTCATGGGCCATGTTGGTTATTACCGACGGTTTATTTTAAACTTTGCCGAGATAGCTCGTCCTTTGTACAAGCTTCTTATTGAGTTCCACTGGACTACGGAGTGTGACTATGCTTATGAGTCATTGAAAAAGACCTTGACTAGCGCTCCTATTCTACGAGTGCTCGATTGGAATGTAATTTTCCATGTGCATATTGATGCATCAAACTTTGCTATTGGGTGTGTTCTAGCTCAACCAGGAGAACATAAATTGGACTACCCTATCAGCTTTGCAAGTCGTCAATTGAATGATGCTAAGAGAAACTACACCACTACAGAGCGAGAAGGGTTAGGTATGATTTATGCAGTGAAGAAATTTCGCTACTACCATATGGCCAACAAGTTTGTTTTCTATGTTGATCATCAAGCCTTGTTGTATCTCGTAAATAAACCTTGTTCCACGGGAAGAATTACACGATGGTTGCTATTTCTCCTTGAGTTTGATTTTACCATTGTGGTTAGACCTAGTAAAAGACATGTCATGGCGGATCATTTGTCTTGCATACCCAATGGTGAAGCCTCTACTGGAGTCGATGATGAATTACCCAATACTTCTCTATTCCTAGTCGAAACCATACCTGAATGGAGTGAGAAGATTGTGAACTTTCTAATTAATGGTTTTCCACCCAAAGAGCTTCGTAAGGACATAGCTCAAAAACTGTTAAAAGAATGTGAACCTTACTCTCTCATTGCAGAAACTCTCTACAGGCTAGGGAAGGACGGTATTCTGAGACGTTGTGCCCATGAGGATGAGTATTTGTACATACTGCAAGAATCCCACATGGGTATTACTGGAGGACATTTCTCGGGGGGACTAACAGCTAGAAAGGTGTTGCAATCAGGCTATTGGTGGCCAACCTTATTTAAGGATGTATCACTTTTTGCAAAAGGATGTGATGAATGCCAACGTTATAAGATCACTCAACGAAAGGATAGGATGCCCTTACATCCTGTGAAAGTGACTCAACCATTTGAAAAATGGGGTTTGGACTTTATAGGCCCAATTAGTCCGGCAGCTCGTAGCACTCAATCTCAATATATTATCGTTGCCACTGACTATGTAACAAAGTGGGCAGAAGCCACGGCGACACGAAAGGCTGATGCGAGGTCAACTGCCAAGTTTCTCTTTGAGAACATTATTACAAGATTTGGTTGTCCCTTTGAGATTGTGAGTGACAATAGTACTCATTTTATAAATGGAGTAATCAAAGAACTCACTACTAACTTCATGATAGCTCACCATAAGTCCACACCTTATTATTCGCAAGCAAATGGCCAAGCTGAGAGCACCAATAAAACCTTAATCTCTATCTTGACCAAAACGGTGGAAGCTCATCACACAGATTGGGATTTAAAGTTAACTTCAGCTTTATGGTCTTATCGTACTGCGTACAAAGTTGCCATTAATTGCACACTGTTTAAGATGGTGTATGGCCAAGAAGCGGTTATGCCATGGGAATTTGTCGTTCCTAGTCTTCGAGTAGCTTCTCAAGAAGGTTGGGATGGTAACCCTTTAGTTGAGCGATTATATATCCTTGAAAGGCTAGATGAAGAGAGACAATTAGTTGTGCAACATGCACTTGTGGAGAAAGATAGGAGGAAGAAATGGTTTGACCATCATCTAAAGAACAAAGATATCAATGTTGGTGATAAAGTCCTTATGTATGGAGTGTGTAAAGAAAAGAAAAAGTTGAAATATGCGGGAAAAGGACCATATAGAGTATGTGAGATCACCCCACAAGGAACCATTCGTGTGGAGACTCTTGATGGAGTTGAAACCATTGGATTCCTCAATGGGAGAAAATTTAAAAGATACTATGATCCTTTAAGCCAAGAGGAGCTACGTGCCATCCATACGAAAAAGACAGCCAAGGCTCAAACAGAATTGAAAAAGATACAAGCTCAAGCTGAGGCGAAAGAGCGCCAACAACGCATAAGACCCCAGCGAGAGGCTAACCTGGAGTTACACATGCATTCCACGTTGAAACAAATGATGATTGGTTGGACTCTGACACACCTCTACGATACCCTATTGAGGTAAATAGTGCCTATGGAAAAGTGCTATATAACGCCTTATTGGACAAAGGTGCTAAATATAATCTGCTATCATATGGGGTGTGGTGTCAGTTAGGAAATCCACCTCTATCAGAGAGTATTATCCAAGTCAACGGTGTCAACAAGAAAAAAACTACGGTTTTTGGAATCTGGCACACTTCTGTCAGTTATGACCATGGGGTTGTAGCTCAAGACTTTTTGGTCATGCCTACTGGAACTATGGAGGGTAATATAAACCTAGGACGCACGTGGATGATAGCCACCAAATGCACTATTGATTGGGGGACTGGGGGTGTCACAACGCAAAAACCAACTCTTATCCCTACCACTCAAGCCATAGTCCCTGAGATATTTCCTAAGGAAATAAAACCCAAGACATTGCATGTCCAGGAGGTTGAACCATACGGTCCCATAGGCTAACTCTCTAGAGCTTCAATTGATGTAGTTGAAAGAAAGCTTGAGACACACAAGAACCATCCTAATATAACAAAGAAAACATACAAGTGGGTCCCTAAAGCTTCTTTAGTGATCATGGCTGATGCTAAAAAACGGAAGCCTCGTAAGAAACGTCCTACTCACTCCAAGAAATGTAAATAAACATTGCATTGGATTCCTAAACGACTATTGGAATCCCAAGGATACTATGAAGGAAATGATCAAATCTGGGTGCCCAAACGTATATTGTACTCTTACCTGTCACCTGGCCCATGTAAACCTAATCCTGTGGCTCCAAAACAAATTGAAAATCGTGGAAAGGAAAAAAACATGGAATGTTACATACCCGCTCTAGAGCTAGTTTGGGTACCAAAGAAAGAATGATTTGTTCCACCTAGCTCAGGAACAGGGAAATCAAATGAAGCTTCTTGCTCTTCATGTGTTCTTATACGCAAATAGAAGCTTCGACACAACCTCCACCTACCATTGTACATATCCATACAAGCAAGAAAGAGTTTGCACCTCCGTTTGTAGGTTCACCACCTACAACAATGTTGCAAATAAAATCATGGGAGAGTACCTTACCACCCTTGCAACTAGATGAAACACATAGGGCGATCGAAAACTATTGGTTAAAGCCTTCACCCATAACAACTTGGAACAATTGGTTTCAAAAGGTGATGACATCATTCAAAAAGGTATGATCTACCCAAGGAAGGGGAGAGTGTTTGCTGACATCCATCATTCACTTGCTTCCCTCTCAACCTTCCTCCCTGACCTCTCAATCTCCAATCCTAGAGAATGTATATATAAAGCCTTATACTAGTTCTAGCAAACAAACAAAAAAAAAAAAAAAAAATTTAAGTAAAAGAGCAAGAGCGACTAGCAACGAGAGAGCACCCTATCAGATCCTACACATAAGTCTAAATTCACCATGTCACATCAAGCAGCACACAAAAACAACTCATGTTTTAAAAACCTAACCAAATCTATTTGTATTCTCAGAGATGGCTAGTTCACCAGAGGCATGCGCTTCTATTTTTTATGAAAGGTACCCTTTTTCTTTTTCTCAAGTGTTTCACATCTGCTACCCTGTACTTTCTTGCGAATGGGATTTGGTAGAGAGACTTGCGCGTGAGTGAAATTTTGAGGAGTTAGAATGGCTGATACGTCTATGGATAACTAGTGATCCCTACCCAATAGCGAATGTTTCTCCGGTGGCACATGCTTATTCTTTTGCACAAGATGAGTATCCACGCATCGCGAGGTTCTTGATTAACACGCTTGCGCAAGAGGATAATGAAGAAGAAATAATAGAGACCGAGGAAGACTATGGCCTCACGGAAAATGATTTCATTTATCTAGATTATGAGGATAGAGGCCTAGCCTTAGGGTGGCCACCCGGTTTATATAATATTCTCTTTCCTTGATTCTAAAAGGGATGACAGATAGGTAGGTTAGGGGTCTGTATTGTGTTTTGAGTTTGTTTTCTAAGAGTTTTAATTTTTTCACACTGACATGCCTCCTAGAGGTATAGTGCTTGTTTTTTGGATGTGTTAGGTAGGACTTATATGGATTTCCATCCACATGGCTCAGGACATCTTCTTTGACGAAATGAGCAACTCCATACCTCCAGGTGTACTACTTTCCATGATTCATGTTGGTGGATATGTATAATTGCTAATAATGATTTTTCATGGTTTGTTTGAGTGCAATAGTTATGTTTGTTATCTGCCATTATAGATGTATAAATTTGTCTTTGCTTAAGTTGATGGAACTAGAGTTTAATCTTATGGATGAGCTTTGAGATTAGGAGATCGTGACTTTAGGTTGACTCGTTTACTTGACCACTAGGCCTAGCTGATAAAATTATCTGAGTATTTGAGAACTTAGGAATGTTTAAGGCATAGAGAAGCTTTCTCACTTAAACAACAAAAACACTAATGAGAATACAAAGGAAATGGAAGCAAAAAACATAAGTGCCACAAATGAAAAATCTAATGCTGGAAGAGAAATCCTAGCTTGATTTGGTACTTCACTCATATGTATTGTCTATGGTACTAGAGCCCTAGAGGTTCCCAGTGTGGGCGCTTTTCTTTGAGAAGCAAAAAGCCACGGAAATACAAAATAAGCACACACGTCAAATGATTGTGGACCAAAATAAAAAAGAAAAAAAGAAAAAAATGAATGACATTTAAAAGACTTCCATCGAGCTTACAGTTAACATTTCAAGCTTTTGTTTGCAGTTGTAAGAGCTAGTTGGCTAATCAAAGCTGAAAAGCACAATTAGAGAATCTTGTATTTAGATAACTGTTAAGGCGGTTACGCCGCTAGCGGAAGCTAAATAGCGAGAACTCAACCAACAACAGAATTTGTCAGACGAGGACGGAGCTTGACCCGCAGGCGCATGGAAACAACTAGGTGGGTGTCAAATCACCTACTCGACCTTCTAATGACAATCACTACTAAGGAAATCAAATCTAAGTTCTAAAATACGCAAGTGACTGAAATCCGTACTACGAACGAATGATATACGAAACAAGATCTAGAATCATTGAATCGATCTCAAACTCAAGGGGAAGTCTATACACTAGGTAAGAACAACACCCTAAAGACTTGAACTGCAAAATCAACCTATAACCACTCCGTGCGGTAAACGCGTATGAAGACAGGCCGAAAGATACAGGTGATCAAAACTTGACCCCGATGGTACTAATGTGTAGCTCTACTCGTTGTGGTTCTATAGGTATGCTGCACGCTCTATTCCGACACACGAGCTGGAAGAAAACTCACACCGAAGCTCATAGGAACTTACCACACATAGAAGCCGATAGCGCGCACTCTTGGTATCAGTGCGTAGCTCTCGCCGTTGCTAACACAATGGCGGTGTCGCTTCTCCAATGGCGGCTCCGTAGCTCGCGTAGCAAGTAGATAAGACTCTCTCTCTCTCTCTCAGACACAGTCACAGCGCTCAAAAAACTCACTTTGATTAATAAACTGAATCCCCCTTTTAGGTTACAAAACTTTGGCTTATATACCTCAGCCTTGGAGGTGAGAACATCTCTAACTAATTACATCAGCAAGTGAAATTACTTCGGGATTACAAGCTGGAAACTCAATTGAGTCCCGTTACTTAATGAATGGCTCAATTCAAAATCAATGTCGGAAAGACATTTATTACAATCAATGGTTACAAAAATGATGAGTGTGAGCAAAAATGTGGGTGTGATCCTCTGCTGGCTCAACACTCCCCCCTTCCGCGTTCATGTCATCCCTGACATGACTTTTATGCTTGGTCAATAAAGTCCTTTCGTCTTGAGCATCTGCAAATGTGATTCGTATCGTAGGTTGCCGATGGTCAAGGTTGGGCCGAATATTTTGCTTTCGTGGGTGAAAAAGCCGGTGTAGAAAGCTTCTTCGAATGTTTGCATGTGGAAGCTAGGCAAAAACATAATCCTCTAGTATAGGAGGTGCAACACTTTTGGAGAAGGCTGCAATGAAAGATCATACATCATATCAGTCACTGTGTCGGCCGTCGATAGTAGACTCGAGGTCATGGCTTTATCTGGCGCGAACACTTCAATGCAAGATAAGAGAGTCCTGCAAATTTTCTTGAGCATCTGACACGAAAGGTCAGGAGAGCCAGTAAAGAGCTTGATGGTGCCCGTTAGGGTTTTCACCATGTAGGCTTTACCTATTCTCTCTCCTACCTTTGGTCCTGGCATCCAAGGGTAATTAAGCCAATTTGGCTTCTTTTCTGCAATCCTGCCATGCTCTTTCCAGCTTCTGACTCTTGGCACCGGGCAGAAGGTTGCATTCTCCCGAATCTCCTTTGGTGCCTCCACCAAGTAGATGAGGTAGGCTGGGTATTTGTTCAGCCAACCTTTTCTCCATCTAGGCTGCGAATCTACAATCTTCTTTGATTGTTCCTCTTTTGTGATGTCGCCTTCGTAAAGAGCGACATACTGCTCCTCCTCTATTCTCTTTTTCGTTTTTATCACTTCAAACTTCATCAAAGGGAAAGGCAGGCTGGGTTGCATCCACTCTTCATGGAGCACTTTTGTGTCTAATCCCTGAAGTCTAATGGAGATTAGGAGTCTCCTCTCCCATTCCATTTCCGCCTTGGCACTCTCCTCTGTTGACTTTGCTATTTGGTCATGGAGCCTTTGTTCTTCTTCTTCAGAGATTCCTGAAGTCGAGGCCACCTCGTGAACTAGGGCTGGATCTTCAATTGTGGTTGCCTCTCCAGTTTCTAGTAGCTCTATGGCTGCTCCACCTGATTCTTCTTGTGGTGTCTCTGTCTCTCTTCTTTGTTGCTCTTGTAGATCTTGGAGCTGTTTGCGGAGGGTCTCATTCTCTGTTCTTAGTGTTTGATTTTCTAAAGTGAGCCTCTCCTCTGCTGCCAATGATCCCTCCGCAATGTGCAACCTTTGCACTTGCTCTAATCTTAGCTCTCTTTGTAAGCTTCGGACCTGGTCTTCCAGAGCTGGTACAAGAGCTCCCTCTTGTTCGGTTCCTGCTCTGCTAGCTCTAGGGGTAGTCCTGAGTCTAGTGATTGTTCTTTCTTGGAGCTCGACTCTTTCCCTTAGCTCAATGAGCTCATCTTTAGCCGCCTCCAAGTCGTCTTCCATCCGCTCCCTTGCTTCATGTGCACTTGTTACTTCTCTTGAAGCCTCGGCTAGCTGGAGTATCAAGCCGTCTCTCTCGTTTTCCGCGTCGTAGAGTGATGCTTTATGACTTTCAGATTCAGTCATAGCATCCTCTAATTTCCTCTGCAACTCGGCTTCCCTTTGTTTGGCTGTCTCAATCTCCACTTCCTTTGCCTTGGATCTTTCTTTGATCTTGCTGAGCAGTTCATGCACCATGTGCATGTCTTTTTCATCTTCATCTGTCAACTCTAAAGCTTTTTCTGCCACCACCTCCACTGGCTTCGGCTCTTCTAGTACGTTCTGCTCGTTCAGTTTCTCTTCACTCTCTTTTGTACTCTTTATTTTTTCCTCTGTCCCTCTCCGATCATCTTGTTTTTGTAGGTGGATCCCATAGACTGCCTCAAGGGCCTCTTCTTCAGTGTACCCTATCGCTACCAGATCCTCATAATCGTTTTTCTTTTGCTGAATTGGATCTATCTCCTTTTCCTTGGTCCCGGCCTCCGGCTTTTCCATACCAGCCGTGTCCATCTCTACTGTGGTCTCTTCCACAATGATTTCCGTCTTCTTCGGGCTTGGTACATCAGTAAAGGAGGGCTGATTGTCCTCAGTCATCTTGGTTTTCCCTTTGTTTGCTTGCTCGTCTTTCTCTTGAGGTTCAGTAGACTCATCTACTTTCTTCTTCCCCTTGTCGTCCTTTTTCATCTCAGCTTTTAAAAGCTGTACTTCCTCTTCAGTGTATGGCTCGACAGGTTGCTGCTCCAGTATAGCCTCTGAATCCTCATAAGCTCTAATATATTGATCATATTGATCAACATGTGGCCTGGCTGAGCTAGTTCCGACTTTAGTGGGGTCTGGAACCCACTTTTCTTCAAAGTCCCCCTTTAGAGCTCTTTCCGCTCTAAACTGCTCCACCAGTCTTTCCATTCTTGCCGCTTTCTGACTTTTGGTTTGCTTGGGAGCAACCTTCTTCTTTGCTTTCTTCATAAGCGGCTCATCCACATCCTCTTCAGGTTCTGAAACTATTTCTAGTTTCCTGCGTGCTCTTGTGGACGCCCTCTTGGATACTTCAGGCTGTTCTTCCTTCTCATCGGCTTCTCTAAGCCACTCATTCTGGGAGGGAACCTTTGGCCATTGATCTCTGGCTCCAATAGCTTCATAAGCTATTCTTGTCAGAACTTCAGCTCCTCCTATATACTTTGGCTTCTCGTTGTGCATGACAATTACTTGCTCCTGGATGTGTTGAGCGTAATTCACCTCTTTTGGCATATTGCTCTTCAATGCCCATGTGATGGTAGTTGCAATGGCATGGGGTGGTGTCGTATACTTTTGCGGTCTTTTACTGCAAATATGGAGAAACTGGTTATACAGTCGGCAAAGGGTTGCCGCTCTTTGGTCTGCCATATCTCCATAAGTTGCATTCTGTTTCTTGGACCCATAAACCTCTATAGCCTCCCTTCTTTCCCTGACAGAGCTCCCTTTGTTGTGCAGCTTCAATGCATCTGCAATGAGCTCTGGAGTGATCTGTACCTCTACTTTCTCTCCATCTATTGCTGTCAATGTGGCTTTTCCATCCTTCTGAATGGAGGTTTCCAACTCATACACTCTTCTTGTATCTACACCTGATGGTCTCGAGGTGAAGAATCTGTGCAAGTCTGCCCTTTCCAGGTACCTGCTGATGTTCTCTGACCTGCTATAATCCACCAATTCTTGTGGGATCATCGGTATATCCACCGCTTGCCCTTGAGGATCTCTGAAAGTCCCTTGGTAGATCTTTATTCCCTCTTGTTCCAGTACTGCTTCCTCCACCCAAGTTTTGGTTGGCTTGAGGGTTTCTGCTTGAATGTCAAAGGGTTCTGCTTCTGCAAGAGCATCTTTGATTGTCGGTCTTTTTCTCTTTGTTTCTGATGACTTGGCGGAATCCATGGATCCTGTAACTCCAATTTCAGAAGTTAGCGTCTTTTTAGTACTGAAAGCCGAAATGAAGCTTTTAACTATTCAAATGACTTGAAAATTGAAACATGAGCTATTCAGGGCCTAAGGATGCAAGGTAGGTGAAAAAATATGCCAACTGGGCTCAAAATCATGCTGGAGACATCATACGCGTATGATGTCTTTTGTGTCAAAATGACTTCATATATATTGTGCTTGTAGCTGATAGTGTATACATAAGTATCATATGCTTGAATTTGAGTTTGGATCCCATTTGGTCAAGTTTTGGCCAGTTTAGTCCAGTTCAGGCTCTTGGCAAAATTTTGAAAGGGAATTGGATTTTATGATCCAAATTGGATAAAACTTGGTGGTTCACCTTCAAATGGCATGTAGATCACTTCTATTTGGTGGTTGAAGCCCTGAGGTGCCAAAATCACATAGTGAGACATCATACGCGTATGATGTCTTTTAGTGTATTTTTGGACCAAATTTCTCTATAAGCTTGGATATGGCTTTAGATAGGCTTATTCAGTGGATTTATGAAGTTTGGATAGATTTTGGGCTAAAAATGGCTCTGGAGACATCATACGCGTATGATGTCTTTTTCATCAATTTTTCATGGGATTGGTTCTGTGGACTCTCCATGTACTAGTGAAGGACTATATCTACTCAAATCTTGGTTTGGACTTGAGTATGTTGGATTTGGGCTAAAATAGGCTTTGGATGAAGGATTTTCCCTCAATTGGGCTAATGGGATGATCCACTTGACCAAATGGTTCCAAACTTCATTTGTAACATGTATTAGATATATATAATGGATGTATGATGTCAAATGAGCAATTTTGGCTCTGTAAGTGCAAATAGACATCATACGCATATGATGTCTTTTGTGTCAAAATGGTGCTTTTTGGTTCCAGATAGCTTATAGATGTGTTAATCAACAATCCTACAAATTTTCAATGAGTTTGGAGTTATTTCGACAAAATTAGGACCAAAAATCAATTTTATGGCCTACTTGCGTCTTTTTGGTTTTCCTTGGGTTTTCTAACTCCAATTCTCATGATACTTGGTTCATAGGATGTGATTAACATGTGGAATGAGGCTATGCACTCAAATGTTGAAATGGATGTGAAAATCATGTTGTGAGACATCATACGCGTATGATGTCTTTTCTTGAAATGTTGGTCTTTTTGTGCAAAGAATGCTTTGTGCTAGTGCCCTAAGCCCTGCTAACTAGTTTTCAACTTAAAAAGTCATCAGTTTAGCTAAAAAGCCCCCTAATAGGCATTTCAGTCTCCGAAGTCGTCTTTTTGCCTTGGAGTTGAATTTCTTCAACTTTTCTTCTCGAGAGTTGCATTTCCAGCTCATTGGATATGTTGTAAAGCCACCTATTTGGTTGAACTTGACTTTGGCTCACCGTTCTCCATCTTTCTCCATTTGGTTGCCCGAAAGCGTTTTTTTCACCATCGGTAAGTCAATCAGCTTTCTTTTGGGTTTTGCTTGCAAACATAAGTCATCCATGTATATTTGAAGCTGCTTGTGAAGTTTCATTTCATTTGGTCGTCAATTTTAGCCGTTATGCCAAAATGACGCTTTGTGTGTCCGCAGCCGAATCGGTTGTTCCGACCTACTTTTGGTGATCCAAACCCGGAGATACTCCATGGTTGCATTGCCCTCGATGTTGTTAAGCTTCCTGAGAAGTTTTGTGTCGTTTCGATAACTTTTTCCTGTTTGCCTCTTGCAGGCTCTGTTGACCTAGGGTTTTTCAACTCGTTCTTTCTCGAGCTTTGAGTGTTAGAAACCCATCTTCTATGTTAGGGTAACCCACCTCTAAGTTCTTGCAAGGTTTGGTTAGGCGGTTGTGCCCCTACCTATCGTTCTTCCCCATTCCCCGTCTGCTCTTGTTTCTTGGTTTTGGTCAGTTTTCGCGACAAAAGTTAACGATAAGCATCAAAAGCTTATGGCAATGAGTCTACCTCTCATGTCTGGTGTCCTCTGAGCTCTCGTAGCAGTCGTAGAAGGCGGTAGAAGGTCGGATGCTCCTGTGTGCTCTTTGCTCTTTCCAAGAAGGTAATAGTGGAAATGAACTTGATAGTGAAGTGAAAAATACTTAGCTTCGGACTTCCCGGATCACTTGTTACCAAATTTGACATGTGCTCCTATCTCGTCGTGAAATGCACTTTAGGATTTGAAATTTCTCAATTTGGACTCCGTTTGAGCTGTTTGTTACCAAATTTGACATGTGCTCCTATCTCGTCGTGAAATGCACTTTAGGATTTGAAATTTCTCAATTTGGACTCCGTTTGACCTGTTTCTGAGAAATCTGTCCACTTTGCCAAAATTCTGTCATTTCGGGCTTTCCGCAACTTTTTCAGAATTGTACCCAATTTTTACCATGGGTTGCCCTTGTCATTAGGACCATCACCGTCTATTCTTTTCTTTTTTCCGATCTCATTTCACCTGCTTTTTTATTTTTCTTTTACTTTTATTAAGAAAATCATAAAAAATAAAGAAAAATAGCAAATTGAAGCCAAAAAATTCCAAACATACACGATAAATAGCTGGTAACCCTGTGTATATGAATATACACTTATTTGTGATTTCTGGACTTGGATTACCACTTTTTAGCTCCAAAAATACTCTTATTTAGTGATATTTACACGTCTAGAGACCCAAATTCATCATTTGATCTCTTCTTGTTGCAAAACAAGGTATATAAGGGCATAAATATTATCAATATGCGCAATCAAACATAAAAATTGCAAAATCATGTAAGACACTGCCCTTGTAATATAATTTTTGTTTTTCTTTGTTTTTGGCGCTTGTAGTTGCTTTGTAACTCCTGTATACCTGTATACCTCCCCCCCTCCTAGTCTGAGTCCTCCCGGACGACTATGAAGTGTCTATGGGCGAAGCATTGTAGTTGTTTTGGTCATAAGTTCCCAATGCAATTGTAGAGCGATGATACAACATCCTTTCCAATAAAGCTGCTCTTTGTTTGATTGAAGGATTGGTGGTCGGGTTTTGGGTTGGTGATACTTCGATAGTAGAATCAATAGATGGATTTATCTTTACCTTGTTGTTCTTTTGCACAATCCAAATCTGCTTCCGCTTCGCTTGTGCTTGCCACAAACTCTTTGCGACCCAAACCTGCTTTGTCCTTTGTGTTGATTTCCTCGCTTTGAAATACCTAGGAGTTTCCGTTGATTGTACTGAAGGGAGTTCCTGTTTACAAATCTTTGGGATCCAAATTTGCTTGCTATAGCTTTGTGCCGTCATGAACTTCTTTGGAATCCAGATCTGTTTCACTGTCCTTGATTGTCTGGAATCACTTTGTTGTCTGGTATTGAAGACTCTGTTTTCCACCTTTGTGTTCTCTGGCACAACCTTTTTTGGTCTCCATACCAACTTTGACTCCGTTTTTTTCCAAGGTTGAGCTGTTATATTATTGCTTGTCTTCCTTATCCACTGTTGGGAATTCCTCGTCGAAGAGTAATCCGGTTGTATAGAAACTTTTGGTTGCCATTGCTTCTTCTTTTTCTCTGGTTGTTGTTTACCTTTGTCCTTGGATTCGTCCTTTGGAGTTGGCTCTGTTTCTTTGGTGAACTTAACTGATTGACTTTCACCTTAGTATTTGATAAGCACTGATTTAGAACTCCAGTCAATCATTGCATTGTATTGCTTCTGCCATGGTTGTCCTAGCAATAATGGTTGTTGTGTAGCTTGGTCTTCAACCACGTAAAACATATGAGGATACACATACTGGTTAATCTGTATATGTAAAACTGTGCATCCGACAGTTTTGACTGAATTCTCAGAGTAACTCTTTAACTCTTGCTTGGCAGTTTGTAGTTTAGTGTCATTTGTCAATTGTCTATACAAACTAAGTGAAAGTAGGTTAGCTTGAGCTCCTGAATCCAATAGTGCTCTGGCTTTGATTTGGTTGGTTCCTACTTTGCATTCAATGATGGGTTCTTCTTTGTCATTATTCAGTTCTGTTATACTGACTGCGTTTATTCGTATTGCTCCTTCATTGCGCTGTTTCTGACGTAGTAGTCTTCTTTTCTCCATTCTTTCCTTCGCCTCGGCTTGCGCTTCCTCCAAAATCATTTTCTTTTTCTGGACACGCAACTTTTCTTGATGTATTTTGAGAAGCATGTCTTGGGTTAGCGGCAAAAGATACTTTTTCACTCTGCATCCACTAATCCAATTGGGCATTTCTTCTCCGTCTAATGTAGCAAGCTTGACGGTTCCACTTGGTGATAGATCTTTAATCACCAGAGGTCCCATCCCTCGCTTTTTAAGCTTCTTAGCATGCTGTTTCAGAGTGTAAACTAGGACATAGTCCCCAACCTTAAACTCTTTAGTCCGCACATGCTTATCAAAAAATTCTTTTTGTCGCCTTTTTTGAGCGTAGATAGAAGCTACTGCTTTTAGGCGAAGCTCGTCTAGCTTTTCCAGGTCATCTATTCTATCAGAAAGCTCGTGCCCTGTCCACTCTAGATCCTTAGCCACCCTTAAGGTTGAAATCAAGAATTCTATTGGTAAGATAGCATTTAGCCCAAAAACCATGTTATATGGGGTCGTTCCTATTGATGTTTTATATGCTACCCTATATGCCCATAATGTTGAATGCAACTTCTGGTCCCAGTCAGTTCTCGACTCAGATACAATCTTCGTGAGGACCGTGCATATGGTTTTGTTTGTTGCTTCAGCTTGTCCGTTTGCTTGTGGATGATACGGGGCTGATTTCCTATGGATTACCATGAATTCATCTAGAAGGATCTCTATCACTTCATTTATAAAATGTGTGCCTCGATCACTCACAATTTCTATTGGCAATCCATATCGTACAAAGACGTATTCATATAGAAATTGTGCCGTGGTCCTGGCATCTGCTTTTTGAGTTGCCTTTGCTTCGACCCACTTTGTTAGATAGTCTGTAGCCACAACGATGTATTGTGCATGAGTCTTATATGCAGGAGGTGAAATGGGTCCGACATAATCAATCCCCCATTTTGCAAAAGCTCTTGCCCCCATCATTGGTCTAAGCGGCATATCATCTCTTTTAAGTGGTACTTTGGTCCGCTGACAGTCATCGCACCGTTTAACGTATTCCTCAGCGTCCATATGTAATGTTGGCCACCATATTCCTGCGGCTAAGACAAGTTTTGCTGTCTTATCACCTGAGAAATGGCCTCCACCTACTCCTCCATGAGCTTGCTCTAGGATTATCACATACTCAGACTCTGATGCGCAAATCCTAAGCTGGTTGTCTTTACCTCTCTTATAGAGTTGATCTCCTATTAAAGCGTAATCTCTAGCTTCTGTCTCTACAGATTTCTGACGAGCTTTTGACGTTCCTTCTGGGAAAGTTCTATTTGTGAGATATTCAACAATATACTGACTCCATTCGGAGCGATCATTATCTGATATAATGTCGAATACTCTGCTGGCGGTTTTGATGAACATACAATACATACAGTGACATATTCATGTACGCTTTCTTTCATTCCTGGCCAATAGACTCCCAATTGTAACAAATTCCTATATGTGTTCCTTCTTGAACAATGAAATGCACATTCCTGAACATGTGCTTCGCGCAGATATATATTATATTCCTCAGGATTGATGCATAGTCTTAAAACATGATCATTTCCCAATTGATACAACCTTCCTGCAACCAATTGAAGATTCTTGGATTGCTGAATAGCAATATGTTTCTGGTTGTATTCTCTTCTATCAAACTCTCCTCCATAGGTTAATAGGCTAACGACATTTTGAGACCACTTCGGTATCATTTCTATGTTGAACAAGTACGCGTCTGGCATGTCGTCATCTACTCCTATAGGGTCTTCTCCATTCGTCAATCGCGAAAGATGATCAGCTCTAAGATGTGTTTTTCCTTTCTTTACTACTACCGTGAAGTCGAATTCCAGTAAGATAATGAACCATCTCACTATTCTCCCGGTATTGCATGGTTTATTCACTAGGTAGAGCAAGGCTTGGTGATCCGTAAAAAACACAAACTTGTTGGCTAGAAGATAATGCCGAAATTTCTTCACAGCATATATCATTCCTAATCCCTCTCGCTCTGTTGTGGTGTAATTCTTCTCTGCATTGTTGAGCTGTCGACTGGCGTAACAGATAGGAAAATCCATGTTTCCTTCTTCTGGCTGAGCCAGAATGCATCCTATTGCATATGCCGAAGCATCTATGTGCACATGGAATATCTTCTCCCAATCTGGTGATTTCAAGACTGGAGCAGTAATGAGTGCCTCTTTCAATTTCTTGAACGATTCCTCACACTCCTCTGTCCATTCAAAGTTCACTATTAGCCTGTAAAGTGGTTGGCCTATTATAGCGTACATGTAAATGAATCGTCTATAATATCCGCAATGTCCCATAAAGCTCTGTACTTGTTTCGCATTGGTTGGTCTAGGCATATCCACTATAACTTTTATCTTCTCTAAATCCGTGGATATTCCGTTTTGTGAGACAATATGTCCCAGAATTCTGCCCTGTCGGACCATAAACACACATTTCTCAGGATTGAGACAAATGCGATATGTCCTACATTTCTCAAATACTTTTCTTAGGTGTTCTAGATGCTCATCTCTCAGAAGAGAATGTACACATAAGTCATCCATGTATATTTCTAGAAACAACCTTAAGTATTCTTTGAAAGCATGCGTCATCAGCCTCTGGAAGGTTGCGGGAGCATTGGTTAGACCAAAAGGCATAACCCGATAAGCATAAATTCCCCACTCCGTTGCAAAAGCTGTTTTATGTTGATCTTCCAGTGCTATGGCTAGCTGGTTATATCCTGAAAAACCATCAAGAAAGGAGTATGCTGTTTTCCCTGATACACGCTCTAGAACATGATCAGTTATCGGCAGGGGATAATTGTCCCTGATTGTTGCAGCATTCACTTTCTTTAAGTTGACACACACTCGGAGTTTTCCGTTCTTCTTGGGTACTACCACAATTGGAGATACCCAATCGGTGTGTTCAATCTCGTATATGAATTCAGCTTCCATTAGCTTATCTATCTCTTCTTTGATTCGCTTAGCAAACGTATCATTATATGTGTATGGTCTCTGTCTGCTAGGCTTTGCGTCTTGTTTCAGTGGGATTGTGTGTTGGCATATCGATGGGTCAACTCCCTTTAAGTCCTTATAAGACCATGCAAACACATCCCTATACTCTCTGAGAAGACTCAAAAGTCTCTCTTCCTCGCCTGGAGACAAATCTGTGGCTATGTACACCGGTCTAGGTGGCTCACCTGGAGCTACTAAATCAACCTTTTTTGCATCCTCCGGTCCGTCATAAGATTCGTTCTCCTTTCTCTCTCGAATAGGTGGGGTTAATACCACCTTCCTATCCTCTATTGTGAATTTCCTATAGTGAGAGGGAACATCCATGTTTTCCTTGATTTTGGCGTTTTCGTCCTCTCCACTCTCAATTTCTGTTGTCCAAACTTCTTTCAGAGTTTTCTTGAGCTCTCTGTACTTGTTTCTACGTTCTAACTTGGACTCCGTGTGTTCTCTGTTGCGCTTGTTCTTTTCTGATTTTTCTGTTTCTGTTTTCGTTTCATTCCTTTGAACTTGATTTCTTGAGCCTCTTTTGTCTTTTCGTAAGCTCTTTTGATCATTGCCTCTCATTCTTCCAGAAATCTTGTCCTTAACACAATCTTCCGCCTTTACTAGCATTAGGAATTGATTTTTTCCTCTTATTCTAGGCATCGGATTGGTTCTAACCCCCTTTGTTTTTTTCTTTGCTCTATAGCGTTTCTGGCGTTGTTTAGTTTGGTTCGGAAAATCATAAAATCGGACATCCGTTATAGTTTCTTCGTTTCCGCTTGAATTGTCCGTTGACTCGTTGTCTGCTTCATTTCCCCACTCAGGATGATCGGGAATGTCGTGAAACACCTCCTCTTCATCTTCCTTTTCCAGTGTATCGTTCTTTTCAGTTTCTTTTTCGAGTACAGTTCTCAACATGAAGTACGGAACCACGTCGTACCCGTCCTTGTCGCAAAATTTCGTTGTGGGACCATCCGGAATTGCACAAACATCTAGGGTTGCTAGAATGTGTGTCCATTCTAATGGTTCAAGCGTGTCCTCTGGAAAGGGTTCTCCTATATAAGTTTCGTCTTCGATAGCCCTTTCTAAAACACATTCTTCTCGTTTCAGACTTCCACATTTCGAAGCTCCACACATCCATAACTCCTTGGGTTTACCTAACCAAGCTGGAAATTCGGATCCCGCCAAAGTAGCTGAATCAAACTCCTCCACCGGTGTTCGGTTCACATCTTTGTAGCTATGGTCTTTCAGGTTCACACGTGTAGTGGTTTCCATATTTCTCAGGTATATGTGATCGTAGCCCCAATCCTGGACCATTTTCAACTGTCTCATGAATGGTCTTCCCAGTATGATATCATAGTTATTCTCCTTGCCAAAATCGACAATAGCAAAAGTATGTTCGTATTCAATGCCGCAAGAAGTCACTACAACTTTCTCTAATAACCCCATAGGTTTCTCCATGTGTCCATCTGCTAATTGGAGTTTCAACCTAGTCTTCCTTATTGCTGGTTTCCCCCATTTTTTCCAGATTTCTTTTGTAGCAATGGCTACCCCAGCTCCGCTGTCTAGTATTGCCATCGTCTTCACTCCTTGGAATTCAACTGGTAAGGTTGTATTCCCCTCTTCACCTTCGCAATACTCTCCGACCTTGTTTAAGGGTACAGGCTTAGCGTTCTTCTGTGGTTTACTCAGCTCTTGTATTCCCTCTTGCAGTCTCGATGTTGGGTCTTTTATCCCAAATTTCTCCAAGCATTTTCCTACAGTGGTCCACATATGTGGTCTTAGCCTCAAAAGCTCAGCTAGAGTGATAGTGCATGTCACTGGTGTTGACAAGATCTCTATCAATCCTTGCGAGTCCATGACTTTTTCTGATGAGATTCTTCGTGAGGGAAGTTCTCTAATCTCGGATTTTGCTTCATACTCTCCTAAGTATGAAGGTAAAGTATTCAGTGAATGAGGTTTGCTCTCCATTGTTCTAACAGAGCCCCCATCTCCCCAGTAAGATTGCAGATCCAAGTCCACTTGAGATCCTGCCTCAAATTTCACTATGGGAGGGGTCGTGATGTCCTTTTCCCAATTTGTCTGATTAGCTTGGCAACTTAGCTCGTTTGCAAAGTTTGCCTCTCTCACTTGTTTCCAAAATTCATTGTAATCCTCATCTCTTCCGTAAGACCTCTGTATGACTGGATGAAAACTCTCTATCTCCTGATCGGTTGTGTTCAATACTATGCGGTCATCCTTGTGTGTATTTTCAGGCTTTTGTGCACTGGGAGTCTTTTCAGCTACCCGTGAAACGATAGTCTCTTGCTGAATTGGGTTTTCCGTTCCACAATTCATTGTTTGTCTTGGTGGTTCTAATAAGGCTTGTGCAGTCTCGATCATTCTCTGGCACATTTCAAGTCTCTGCTTTTCCAATTCCGCGTTTGGGTATGTCATCCACCTCTGTTCTTGTGTTTGGTTGTTCTTTAACCTAGCTTCGTAAGCTCTCATCAGTGCGTCCAATGGTTCGTGTACTTTGTCGACTAGCAGTGATCCCCCTGAGCTTAAGCTCGTTGTTTCTTTGATACTCTTTTGTTTCGTTCTTTCCGGGCTCATCTGTCGTTTCCCGTTTTGACTCTCAAGTTTTTCTAATCTATCTTTAGTTCGCTTTAGTTCCTCAGCTAGAATAGCGTCTTCACGTTCTTTTCTCAACTTCATACGTGCTTTTCTAGCTTTTCACTCCGCGGTCCTTGACTAACCACTTCGGTCGCTAACTTTCCATTCTCAGGTTCTCTAGTGGTTTTCTTAGCTTGAGCTCTAGTAACAACTTGCGTTGGTATCAGAGTTTCATTTTCAGACCCACTGCTGGTAGGAATAGTTTCTAGCATATTCAATGTCGTCTTTTGTACTTTATTTGGATTCTTTGAACAATCCTCAATGAAGTGAGTAACCCCACACTCAGTGCAATAAGCGTTAATTCTAATGATTTCCGTATGTGGACAAACATTCATCAGATGGTCACCTCCACACTTGTAACAGGGTCCTAGTGCTGGTCTTGGTCCCACTTGATTCGTCCTTTGTGGATAGGATGGTCTTTGTCCTGTTAACCCTCCATGAGCTATGAACATCAATGTTCTTGCGTCCAAATTGTATCTCTCTTCATCAGAAGCACTTGTAACTGTTGGTGTTCCAACATTCCCAATCATGCCCCATGGTTCTGGTTGTTTGGGTTCTTTGGTGGGTAATACACAATTGGAGACATGTGTGCACCAGATTCTTCATAATAGGCTTGAACAGGCACTAAGGCTTGTTCTTCCTGATTCTCTAAGGTTGGTGCATATCTAATGCCCACTGGTCTTGCTCCTGGTAAAGGTGGTTGTTGTCCCAATACCGGTTGCGGTCTTTCTATCCCCATAGGTCCTGGTACATTTCCCGTTGGGTATCGAGGTACTGGATGTACCTGAGGTGGTGCTAATTGAGCAGGAGGTGCATACTGACGCTCCCTTACATACCCTTTGTTGTAATAGCACTCCTCTGTTGGATGGTTTGTCCATTTTTGTTCAATAGCACACCATTTCAGTGTTTTTGGCAATGGTTTTTGGTATGGTGCCATCCTTTTTAGAGCATCTTCTATCATTTGCTCTACATTTGGCATGGTTGTTGTTTGAACATTCTTTTTAGTGGTAGTCTCGCTCGCTACGGAGGAAGAGCTACTGGATGCAAAATCTGTATCCACTGACACCTCTCCATAAACCGTACAGTTATCCACTAAGTACAATGCTTCTCTCGTTACTTGCTCGAAACTTGTACAAGCTTTCAAGTGCAAGTCCTTCTTGAGAGTGTCGTTCCTCAGTCCCTCAATAAAGAGAACAGATAGTCTGTCATCTTGTGGTCGTTCACGTACTGGACATCTCTCAATGTATTGTTTGAAGCGAAGTGAAGCTTCCTTCACTTTTTCGTGTTCTCTCTGTTTAAAAGCATATATTTGTGAGACCGTATTGTGCTTAATCCCTTGTTTTGAGAATTCCTCAGCAAACTCTCTTAGCAAATGGTCAATGTCATGGAATCCCCCTATGTTCACTGGTTGAAACCATGCCAATGCCGTACCTTCTAGAGTAAGACCAAATCCCTCGTATTGTGTATGGAAATCTGTTATCTGCTCAGCTCTTAAGACTTGCTTAAAGAGTGACACATGTGCATACGGATCTCCCGAACCACCATACTTCTTTGGCATACACTTCGCTACTTGAGATGGTCTCATACGTCTATGGTCTGCTACCAATCTCATTGCTTCTGTGTCCCGGCTAAAGCTTTCTCTAGCATCATGGACTTCATGGGTTACCCTTGTCGGTTTCCCTGCCCTGAATCTACTACTGCGAGGTAAATGTGATGGTTCCGCTTCGAACCTTGGACCTGGAGTGATATACGTGGGGATTGGAACTGCACTACCTCGATTCGTATCCATTGACTCTCTGGAATGTAATGATCCCATTGGTCCAAGCTTCGAGTACGGAGGTTGGCTGAAAGAGTCAGCAACCTGAGTTCTTTGTCCTCCTGTTGTCATTGGGTTTTGCACTCCATTTGTTGGTGCTGGTCTTTGTGAGCTAGAAGTAACATAATACTGATGTAGTGGTCCCCCAAAGTATGTATATCCTTCTAATTCTTTCTTGCCCATTGTTGAGTATTGCCTGCCATACTTATCGTAAGCGGCAATTTTCACTTCTGATCCCTCTGTGTAGGTAAAGACATAAAGTCTTTTTTGGTCTGTCAACTCTCCGGTGTAGGGTTCTTCACATCTATAATAGAGATCTTGCTCCCCATTATTATATTTGTATAACCCCACATCGATGTTATCAGTGTTGATCCTTGTAGTTTCATTCTCTCTTCTTAACCTCGCATCAGGGAAGTTCATTATTGGTGCTTTCTCCTCAAGTTCTTCATCTACTTTGGCTTTGGTGCCCATCAATCCCCACTTGTCCACAATGTTAGGGTTTAGGACTACCAAGTACATGGTACCCTCGTCATCTAGATATCTATCTCCGCTATAGCTCACAGGCACTAAGTCCTTGAACTCACTAGGTCTCTCTTCTATCTTTACACAATAGCGGTCCATTCCATCCTTGTAGATCTTGGCACCTTGCTCATTGTCGTACTGGTATTTTATGAACAATAGCTTCATTGTGGCGGAAGGGTTTGATGATCCTGCTGCCATATTTTCTCTGTTGTTCAGGTTCAAGTGTTCCAAGTGTTCGGTGAAAATCTCGTAAGATCTCTCCGAAGAAGTATCAGAGACACTTCCTTCAAAGATTGGCTCTAATGGTTGCACCCAACTTTGGTTTACACTTCCCTCGGTTGATATGACACTTGCTTGTTCCCCTTGTTTTGGTTGGTTATTCTGGAGATTCCTGCCCGATCTCAAATTCATCAATTTCCCTAAAGGACTTTAACTTTTCCGTCTCGGCAATTTGTTTTCCCCAAGTTTTTGTGGTCAGAATTGATCCAAACTGATTGATACTTGATCAATTGTTTAATCTTGTCAGTTGGACAACTTCTGTTTCATCAAGTGAGAATTTTGTTGCAATTATGCTGAAAAAGACATTATACGCGTATGATGTCTTTTTTCACAGATTTGGACTATTTTGGTTATGCTCACTCTCAGTAGCCCCCTTATGCTCTGTCCACTCACAAAATTCAGTTTGAACTCTGTTTGAGCAAGTTATGGCTAATTTAGGCTTTTCTTGGCAATTTTCCGCTTTTGACTTGTTTTGGGTCAATTGTGATCCAAATGGGATGAAACTTGAAATATAACCTCTAGACAGCTATTACAATGGATCTATGTTGGCAAAGTATCAAAATATGTCCAAAATTAGGTCAAAGACATCATACGCGTATGATGTCTTTTTCATCAATTTGGGTCAAAACTTGATATTTATGCTTCCTACAGTGCTTGTAACAATCTTGTCAGGTCAGATATCAAAAATAAGCAGTGGATGTGCCAAAAGACATTATACGCGTATGATGTCTTTTGTCCCAGATTTTGACTATTCTTGGTTTTAAGCCTTCTCCAATGTTTACAATTGAGTTTCAAGTGTTTTTGTCAGGTTTGAATGTAAAAACAAGATCTGAATCCAAACTTTCCTATTCTTTGCGTTTCTTGGACTCCGACTTGTCTTTTTGGGTTTCTTTGAGTGTTAATGCTCTTGTTTTAAGTTGAAATTAGGGTATAACCCCCTTTTTGAACACTCTGGTAAAGTCAAAATTTTTGTTTTGGTCTCTGTTTGGTCATTTAGACATCATACGCGTATAATGTCTAAAGTTGCAGATTTCCAGTTTTTTGGCACAGAATCCTTCCTAAAGCTTTCTCTAGTGCTCAACAACTCACAGATACACAAAAAATTTCTCTGACTTTTGTTTATTGCAAGTTTCACTACTAACTCGACGGTTTAGTGATCTAACATGCAATCAATCATATCAAGCAAATACTCCAATGATTACTAGCTCTAGATCAGGATCAAATGAAGTCCTACCTAAGCCATTCCCAATCATAAAATGGGTTTGGTAATTGTGACTTTAAAGATATCCACTGTCACTCACGGACTAGCAAATTCTTCTTCTATCAACAACTACTCAACACCAACAAAACAACAAACAAATCTAAGCTAAACTAAAAATACTGTCAACACGGAAGACCCAAGAATACCCCACTTCCTAGTATCTCTCGAGATCTTCGGAGTCCACCACTCCTAGATCTTTTCTAACTAAAGTATACAAAGTAGTTTATACGACTCACCTCGTAGGATTAGTCTAAGGTCACCTACTTAGGGCTCTCGTCCCCGGCAACGGCGCCAAATGTTAAGGCGGTTACGCCGCTAGCGGAAGCTAAATAGCGAGAACTCGACCAACAACAGAATTTGTCAGACGAGGACGGAGCTTGACCCGCAGGCGCATGGAAACAACTAGGTGGGTGTCAAATCACCTACTCGACCTTCTAATGACAATCACTACTAAGAAAATCAAATCTAAGTTCTAAAATACGCAAGTGACTGAAGTCCGTACTACGAACGAATGCTATACGAAACAAGATCTAGAATCATTGAATCGATCTCAAACTCAAGGGGAAGTCTATACACTAGGTAAGAACAACACCCTAAAGACTTGAACTGCAAAATCAACCTATAACCACTCCGTGCGGTAAACGCGTATGAAGACAGGCCGAAAGATACAGGTGATCAAAACTTGACCCCGATGGTACTAATGTGTAGCTCTACTCGTTGTGGTTCTATAGGTATGCTGCACGCTCTATTCCGACACACGAGCTGGAAGAAAACTCACACCGAAGCTCGTAGGAACTTACCACACATAGAAGCCGATAGCGCGCACTCTTGGTATCAGTGCGTAGCTCTCGCCGTTGCTAACACAATGGCGGTGTCGCTTCTCCAATGGCGGCTCCGTAGCTCGCGTAGCAAGTAGATAAGACTCTCTCTCTCTCTTTCAGACACAGTCACGGCGCTCAAAAAACTCACTTTGATTAATAAACTGAATCCCCCTTTTAGGTTACAAAACTTTGGCTTATATACCTCAGCCTTGGAGGTGAGAACATCTCTAACTAATTACATCAGCAAGTGAAATTACTTCGGGATTACAAGCTGGAAACTCAATTGAGTCCCGTTACTTAATGAATGGCTCAATTCAAAATCAATGTCGGAAAGACATTTATTACAATCAATGGTTACAAAAATGATGAGTGTGAGCAAAAATGTGGGTGTGATCCTCTGCTGACTCAACAATAATCTTCTTAGCTTAGCTAGTACTAGAGTAGTTGTTTTAACCTTAGTCATAGCTAACTAATTGATAGACTCACCCATAAGCCCAAAACTCTTGATTAATTAATTTACTCAAAGTGCGATTTATTTGTCCTTAATGGCAGTCTAACATTTCATAAATCTTGCATTTACTCATTTCCACATGTACTTTACATTCCCCTCATGATTTATGGCCATATAATTCCGCTTGCTGAAATAGTGACTTTGCCTTGCAGATTCAAATCCAGATGCTCTACAACATGGACATAACAAGCTTCAACTCAATAGCTTCCGAGGACGGAATCTACATCAGGAAGGGGGGCATGTTAACCCTCGTGGCTCACGAACACCCTATCGCCTACGACGGATGCCGTATTATTTATTTAGTAGAGTCAGGCATCGGGCTTGTCGGTCCAATAGGAAAAGGGTAGAGTGATCGCCGATGAGAGGCACACTCTAACTGGAACACGCAAGGGTTAGTTGGCTAAGCATGGGCGCCAAAATGTGAATGGGGCGAGCTCATATAAAAGCCGCCTAAACCGAAAATTGACCTATTCTCTCATTGTGCAATAGAAGAAGTGCTCTTGCCCTATCTCCATCCCCATCTCCATTGTGTGCTCACAAGTGTGTGTGTGTGTGTGTGTGTGTGTGTGTGTGTGTGTGTGTGTGTGCGTGCTTGAGGGAGAGAGGGAGAGAGTGTGTGTGTGATCGAGCATTGCAACGGCACTTGCGCGCGGCGAGGCGGTTGAGCGCAGTACGGCGGCGGCTCCCTCTTCTTCGTGGCAAGGAATCCTTCACGGCGACAAGCGCAGGGAGGTGAGTGACACACCCCTGCTCTCTGTGAGCTTGCTAGGCCTGCTAGTTGTGTGCTTGCAGCCTTCGTGGCTCGCACACGGTGCTCGGCAAGTCCCTAGCTCCGACACGTGCGGCAAACGGGCACATTTTAGTGTCGGCAAGTACCCTCAAAGGTTACTTGCTTTGTTTTGTGGGTGTTTTTCACCCTGTTTTCTACTTGATTTTTTCTTGTTTTTGATGTTTTTGAAGGTTCGAAAAACAGATTGGGACGTGTGATAGCTCGAAACGAGCGTATCGCTTAGGAGATCTAGGCGCACTTTACAGAACACTGTTTGACTATCGAAAGCTCTCAAAGTCCCTAAAACAGTCAATTTCTACTAGTTTCTACTTGGGCACATGGCTTAAAATAGAAAGTTGAAGGGTGACTTGTGGAGGAAAAGGTGAAGGCTTTGCCCCACATGCTTTCTCCTTTCACTTAAGCACTAGCCTATATATAGTGAATAGCATTCACCTTATATCATAAGACCAAGACCAAGCCCAAGCTCAAGCTCAAGCTTATCAAATGATCCCGACGTACCTTTTTGGACAAACTTATAATATTCCCCCCACCAATAAATCAAATTTATTTTTTAGCCATTGTATTTTTTACGTTTTCTGTCATTTTTGTTTTTTACTTTTCTGTTTTTCTGTGCAGAAAACGAAATATTCTCTGTTTTTGCAGAAATCGAACTGGTCTAGCTGTGCAGAAAACGAAATGAGAAAATATTCTCTGTTTTTGTGCAAAAAACGAAATGGACTAGTTGTGCAGAGAACGGACTGGTCTAGTTGTGTAGAAAACGAAATGAGGAAATATTCTCTGTTTTTGTGCAAAAACCGAAATGAGCTAACTGTGCAGAAAACAAAATGAGCTAACCCACGACACAGCACAACCTTCCTACTTAAGCTTGGTGTCTCCACAGGGCAGCACAGAGTGCTTCCCGGAGCTTAGTGCAGGGCAACTCCCCAGCAACGGCGCCAAAAATGTGCACGTCTGTTGCACGTGTCGGAGCTAGGGACTTATCGAGCACCGTGTGCGAGCCACGAAGGCTGCAAGCATACAATTAGCGGGCCTAGCAAGCTCACAGAGAGCAGGGGTGTGTCACTCACCTCCCTGCGCTTGTCGCCGTGAAGGATTCCTCGCCGCGAAGAAGAGAGAGCCGCCGCCGTACTGCGCTCAACCGCCTCGCCGCCCCGCAGGTGCCGTCGCAATGCTCGATCACACACACACACACTCTCTCTCTCTCCCTCAAGCACGCACACACACACACACACACACACCTGTGAGCACACAATGGAGATGGGGATGGAGATAGGGCAAGAGCACTTCTTCTATTGCACACTAAGAGAATAGGTCAATTTTAGGTTTAGGTGACTTTTATATGAGCTCGCCCCGTTCACATTTGGGCGCCCATGCTTAGCCAACTAACCCTTGCGTGTTCTAGTTAGAGTGCGCCTCTCATCGGCGATCACTCTACCCTTTTCCTATTGGACTGACAAGCCCAGTGCTTGACTCTACTAAATAAATAATACCGCGTCCATCGTAGGCGATAGGGTGTTCGTGAGCCACGAGGGTTAACACCCCCTTTTTAAGGTGAGGTAAGCTTAGGTTGTACCCCCCCCCCCCCGTCCCCCCAATAGAGACATCGCTATTGCCTTGAGGGGAAGGGGTCCCACTGGAAGGAGGTGACGGTAAAGACAGTTGAAGAGTAAGGCTAGGATACTCAAGGGCCAAGGAAAAAGAAGTCCGGCCGGCCAAAATCAAAGGACCAAAGGATAAGTGTGCATATCATGCAAAGCTTTCTAAAGTGAACTAGGCCAAGTGTTGGCAATGCAAGTTAATGCAGAAGAAGCTCCAAATGAAGTGCACGACATGGAAGCACACCACATTTTTCTTTTTTGGGACTCCTAGGCACACCCCTATGAAAGGAGATTTTGGTTCATTCTTTGGGGTCTTTTGACCAGTTGGCTTTTTTTGTCTGGGTGTGTGATTGGAAGCTTTGAGCTTGTGTGTTGCTAAGCTTGCCATTGAAGCTCCATACATTGGTTGTACTACTCCCTATGCAATAATACCACTCGTTTAGCCCCCGTCTCTTGTATTGCTTCTCCCCATCCCCCTCCTCTTCTCTCGCTCTTTGTGTATTGGCCATTGCTTACAGAGGGTTTTCCTGCAGCTTGAAGGGTGCTATCAAGAGGACAGATTAGGAGTGTTTTGTGATTCGGAAAGGGTGAGTTGAGCAGTGTGGGTGCATTTGTGTTGTGGGTGTTTTTTGCAAGGTGTGAGGTAGTTGTTTTGTATGCTAAAGCGGAGTTGTTAGTGCAAATAAGCCAATTTGAAGGTGTTTTTTGAGAGGTTAGGGGTGCTGTGGAATCCCTGGGCTATATAGAGGCAAGTATTTTGTGTGCTGGATGTGTTCTCTATTCCCCCTCTCCAACGTCTCCCAAACATCAAGTAGAACTTGTCACTCTACTTTGGAAGTATGATATGGACTAAAGAGCGACATGCTTGCGGAGGCTAAGTCTCCCGAGCACCAAATGGATTAGTCATCCATTCTGGAATGATGTCGTAGGGTGAAAAGGGATCCTCTACTCGCTAAGAACATGGACTAATGACTAGACTTTATCTTCTCTACCTTATAGTCGAGGATGCCTATGATTTTAAGAGAGAGGTAATGTCATAAAATATAATATCTAACTTTACCAAATAATTTTCTCCTAATAAACTGATCATTTAATATGGGAAGATAAAAGGGAAACAAGAGTTAGGATATAGATATGTGCTTCTAGACCTATCTCAACAGGGACCGAAAGAAGAAATGGTTGCATCTCAATAGGGGTCCAAAAGAAGACAGTATACCAAAGGGCAATGTACAATAAGTGCTCCTAGACTTATCTCAACAGGGGACCAAGAGGAGAGATCGTTACATCTCAATCGGGGTCCAAAAGGAGGTAGTCTATCAAAGAGCAACGTGCATTTAATGCAGCTTAAAAGACCTTAGCTTAGCTTCATTAAAGACCTCCAAAGGTTAGTGTTAAAAGTCCTCAAACCTTAGGAAAGATAGGGCTCTACTTGGGGTGGGAACCCGGCTCAAGCTTGAGGTGCTTGTCATGCTTTGTGACTAAGGTGCTTGAGGTGCATGTCATGCTTGATGAGTACGCTGCTTGAGGTGCTTGTGGTGCTTACTGACTAAGGTGCTTGAGGTGCTTGTCATGCTTATTGAATAAGGTGCTTGAGGTGCTTGTCATGCTTGATGAGAAAGGTGCTTGAGAAGCTTCCCATGCATGGGAGGTAAGGTGCTTGAGGAAAAATTAGACCCTACAAAGGAGGGGGAAAGCCCCAAAGTTAGGGGAATCTTTGACAACCTTCCACTCACCCAAAGGGCACCCCCTTTCTCAAGGGGGCACATGGACACATGTCAAGCTCTCCCTATGCTTAGCCACATGGTGTGCTTGAATCCTATTGGCTTGGCTAAAGAGGGGTCCAATGAGCTTCTAGTTCAATTCAACAAATATCTAGATATTTTCAAGTTCTCTCTCTCAAAGAGGTAAGGAGGACACATCCTAATGCTACCCATGTTTCTTGAAATGCATTGTGCATGTGATTGGCTAGGCTTAGAGGGGGTCCAATGAACTTCAAGCTTGAGCTACAAGGAGGGATCAACCAAAGCAAGCAAGGGGTGTGCTTGGGGGTATACACTCTCTCACACACTCATTTTTCACACATTCTCATTTGGTGTAAGTGCAAGAAGTCCATCTCCTTCTCCAAGCTTGTTGAGAAGTTGAGAACCTATACCAACACTCTTGGCTATGGAATGCAAATCCAACCAAGAGCCATCCTTCAATGCTTAAGCTTGCTATCTTCTCCATCTTTATTACTATGCTATTATGCTATGCTAAGCAACAAGAGTAATGATAAGTAAGGAACTATTTCTTTCTCCTTGAATGATTCTTCTTCCTCTTTCCTACCCTCATTCCCCGCTATCTCTCTCCACCTTTGAAGGTGTTTGAGGCCTTGGGACTGAGGCCGAGGATGGTTAATGCTTTTACAAAGTTTAGTTTATGCTCTTGATGCATGAACCTTTCCATCTTCATTGCATCATCGATGTCAAAAGGAACACAAAGATTGTATTATACCAAGTCTTTCTTTATGGGAGAATTTATAATACAAAAGCCTATTCGAGGGGGGACCGGTTCCACATAAATCCGGTCCTCATCTGTTCTCAAGTTCTCTAATTCTCTCTCTCTTTTGCAAAAGTATTGTTCATGCCAAGTTAATTGAGTATAATGGGTATGTTGCTATCGCTAATTAAGTTCACCCTCTATGTTCTCAATGTAGTCTCACAAAAATGCTCTCTTTAATTCTCTTAATTCCGCTATTCTCAAAGCTCATAGGCCATTTCCATTACATTGGTATCAAAGCTATTGGTTTCTCTTTTCTTGCTTAAGAAGAGAGGTCCTTAAGTTGTTCATGAAAGGTTGGTCCTGTTTATTGCAATAGGGTAAGTGGTATAGGGATCTATTACCTTGGTTGAGAAGGACTTAGTTTGAGGTACACCATTGGGAACTATATTTTTAATAATGGAGTCTCTCAGGGCTTATTGAGCTACTAGCAAGCTCAACAGGAACTATAATCAACCAAGCAATGTTAGACCCTCTCCACTAGTCTTTGCAATCAACAGTGTCTAAACCACGGGTGTGGCTACTTGAGGACTAATTTTCAAAGGTAAAGAAGAGTAGCGACTAAGGTTTATAAGCATTAGGAAATTTCGGAGGTCATTTGGAGGGCCTTCTAAGAAAATGTATTTTTCGCACTCTCTCTCTAGAAAATATGGCGAATAATAGAGGCGGGTCTGTCATGGTAAAAGTTCAAAAATTGTACTTTAAGTAGATTCTTTACCCTTCTGAACATTCGTTCGTAATGATTGAGGGATAATCTTCTTTTCAGTTGCATTGAATGAACCTCATCACCATGGAGGGAATGAGGCTAACATGGAGGGACGAAGCCACAGCCGCATATTCACTTTTCATTAAACCTGCACCTTTGGCTAATGGCGCACTCCTCAAATGGCACAAATGTTACACAGAAACGAGCCAAATATCACCTTCACATTGATTTGGACAACGAGTATCAACCATTGATTAAGCGGAGTAAAGCAAACACACATTTACCTCCCGCATCCATAGACACGCTTAGAGCTCAGAGAGCTAAACACATAGATATCTGGACGAGAGGCTCTCTCTATCCTAAGAATCCAATGACTAATGCGTCTCCAGCATTTGTCAATCCTACAAGCTTATTGACCTTTGCTGTTGATAGAGAAAACGGCCTTCTGGGTTATTGTAAATCTCTTACAAGGCAAGCTGAACTTATAAGGGCATTCTCCAAGCTCAACAATGTGAGATTGTTCGTCCTTCACATTTGCATTCTACAGATCAGGTTACCATTTTGCAACACAAAACAGAGGTACAAGAACTGAAAGGAAAGGTACGAAGTTGTCAAATGAAGGACACCATCTTGGGTGGTCGTATCCGAAAGAATAAATTACGCAATCTTGAAACATTGCAAGTTGCATCCGGAGGTCTCAAGAAAAGAATCCGAGCATTAAGGTGATGCTTCTTGGTTGACTAAATAGTCTTAGTTAAGTAAATTTTTTGTTTTTCTAGTTATGCATTGTTTTCATGTGCCTAAATAGTGTTAGTTAAGTAAATTTTCTGTTATTTACTTATGCATTGTCTTCATGTAGAGATTCAATCTATCCTGACAAGGAAAACATTGACCCCAAAGCCAATATAGGAAAAAGATTGAAGCCACTTATAAGTAGAAGCCTTGCAACAGATATAGTACATGACAAGAAGTTTAAGGTCTTGTAGCGAAATGTAGTGGACCGCTTTATTTCAGAGAACTCAATGTCTGCAAAAGAGATACAAGGCACACTTGATTCACTTGGTGTCAGCAAAAGAGGATATTTTGCTATACAGAAATCTGTCTCATCCATCTTTATTAAGAAGGGACTAAAATCCAAACTTTTACCATCAGCCTCAAGTGTTTGGAAAGAAAGGCTTCAGCTTCACGACGCACACGGAGAATATCTTGGAGAACCATTTCATATTAAAGCAACTTACAGTGGCCATAGAGCAAACATGGCATATGATGAGTTCAATGATATTTTTATGGACCTGTAGATGTTGCAAAAGAGAATGGTGGAGTTTTACAACATCACATTTGAAGAGTCACGAGGGGTATTACATTTTGTGTTGAAATGGGATGAGTGTGATCTTGTTAAAGACAAGAAGCTAGAGCATGTTACTATTACTTTAATGAATAGAGCCCTCTCAAAGTGTCCCGCTGATGATCCTTTCTATTTTAGTGTTCAATCAGAATCTAACATATGGTGGCTTGGTGCTTTTGAGGTAAGAGAGATTCTCAGATGAGCTCAAATGTTCACATCTACTTAAGTCTCATTTATTTTGTGTTGCAGGTAAAGAAAGAAGATCATGAGATTCTATATTGGGTGTTCCATCAAACTAATGTTCCGGAGGTGATTGATCGACAGACTAACCAGGGAGAGGTACTACTTCTAGATGGAAAGGGAGACTTTCAAGTTCAGTGGCATCTTGCAGGTGACCTCAAAACATTAAATTGCATGTATAATTGTGGAATGGGTGTAATGGCAAAGTCGCCGTGTTTGTTTTGCATGGAGCCTGCAAAGTTCATGGACCCAAAGTGGTGGAGAAAAGCTCCAACACGTTACATTGAGGACCCTGCTTTTTGACCGGTTTTGAAAATACCACTTGTGAATGTCCACATCTGTACAATGCATGCCCTTTGTAGAATTGTGGAGAAATTGGTCTACTTATATATCGGGTTTGCTTGGAAAATCAAGAACTCAGCAGAGCGACAGGTGGCCCTGCAGTGCTTAGAATTGGTACTGTCGGATATGGGGCTTCATGGTGGCAATGTGAAAATCCAGCGGGATGAAAAGAGATCAACTGTTGAGAAGGATGTCCCATGCAAACCATCCATCGGTGGGGTGAAGGCACAAAGGTTTTTATCTAAACCTCAAGGAATACGATATCCGAAGCTAACAAAACATGGAAAAATATATAACACATCTTATGTTAGCAAGGTAGAGTATCAGAGCTGGAAAAAGCTACATATTGCAGTCAAAGATCAAGAACCAACTACTCGTAACGCGAAGGCTGAGGTTTGGCAATCGATAGACATGCTATTTTTTATGTGCGACAAAGATGACTGGTCACAAGGTGATATGAACAAGTTCAAGGAGAATCTCAACCTTCTCAAGGAATCATTCAAGACAGCATGGACAGACACCCAGATTACTCACTACATGGTATTATTGTGTATTTGATTCTCTTTTATGTGTAACTATGTGAGTGTAAAACATTCTAAGTAATCTGTTTTCATATCTAGCACGTCATTTTCAATCATTTACCATATTTTATACAAAAGTATGGGAACCCGGCCATATGGAATACCCAAGGATGGAAAAGTCTCATTACATGGCCAGAAATGCGTATTTCAGGCACACACGACATGGCGGCTCTCGAATCAAAGCTAACAGTTTGAGAGACCTATTTGAATGGTTCTATCGTAGAATCATTCATCGAATGCAGGCAAAATAAGTCTTGGCCTCTTCAGCAACAGCACAAGCCATCAGACATTTACAACAACATAAAATTAAAAGATCAATGGCATACAACAACTCCGGTGCTCGTGAAGGTCAACGAAGGTGGAGAGAGACAATGGTGTATGTGAACCACAAGTGGTGAAAGATACTCTGAGTGGATGACATTGTACAAAATTTCTATATTTTTGTAATACATGATCTTATACAATTGCTACTTAAAGTGTATCAAGATTTTGAAGGTTCAATTTTGTTTTTTGGCACATCACCCTTGTAACAAATCATGAGATGTTTGCCATACTCTAAAAGTTCATCCGGGTTTTGTCTGCCAAGAGCTAGTGCCATTGCTCTGTAAGTGTAGTAATACGCTGCCCGACCACCTGTATAGCCTGAGCAATAACCAAAACAATCTCTGGCAAACACTTTGTCCACAAGAATGACTTTATCTGCACTTTTGGGCAGCACGGGTCCACCCAAGAAGCGTGATAGTGTCTTTAATGTGTAAGTTGCTATTGTACCCTCTTGTGACATTCCATTGTGAAAAACTATTATCGACGACTCGCAAAGCTTCGAAAGGTACTGTGCTAGGGCGGCATCCCTTCCACGATACTCTCGAGTCCGCCGTCGAAGGAAGTCATCCTTGTCAGCAATCCAAGACTGCACATATCATGTCTGAGTAAGTGACACACACACACACACACACACACACACACACACACAGAGTTACCATGAAGCTCTCATCCTGCAAAAAGAGGTTTTCCTGCCACAGGTCCACAGATGCAGTTGACTCCTGACCTGAATGGTTAAACCAATCCTCCACTTCTTTCTGACTTGTTGATGGTCTTAGGCTTTGTCTTATTGCTTGGAAGGTGGCTTCATCCGGTAGTGTCTCCTTGTATTTTTCAGCTTTCTCAAAGTAACTTCGGAGGCATTCCATTGGATTGTTGGATGTTTCCATTGCCTCATCATCGCTACTATCCTCTGAAACAAATCCACTCCTCTCCTCTTGGATTATGGAAATGATAGCCAGGGAGAAGTCCTCCCTTAAATAAAAGATGCTTTGCACATCATGTAAAAAGATATAGTTCTTGTCTCCAATCCTGAACTCAGGCACAGCAGGCAACATCATCTGAGCATGCTTCTCAGTGAAGTTACTGACATCCAAGGGTAGTTTGATTTATGTTGTTTTCACAGAGAGCATCTTACTTCTTTGAATTTCAATTGCCTCAACCTCAAGGTCTACTGTATCTTCAACCTCCTCGACTTCTTGTATGTGTGTTGTCTCCTCGCATTCTTCGTCTGGTGGTGCTGCATCTTGCTTCTCTATCACCTCATCAGGATTCTGCATGAGGAATCCAAACAGGCTATTCAGGTAAATCATAAAGCCAAAGGATTCCTGAATAAGTTTGCACTCTTTTTGGTGCAAAGGGCAAGGTGAATGTCGGCAAGCAGGTGGTAATTCCCTATACTTCTTCAATCTCTGCCCTTTTCCACCGCAGTCATTTAAATGAACCACAGTCATACTGAGCAGAACAACCCTCCCTACCTGCACCATAAGTTCAAATTGATCTCTGTAGGGCTATAAGAATTCACTGTGCTGAGCTAAAAGGTCTTCAATGAACTAGATCATATTTGTCCCCGGCACCACATGATGCTGCAAAATCGAACAGCCTCTCATTAGTTACAGCTTGGTCTTCCAGAGAAGGCACATCCTCTTTGGATTTACCTTTACTTGCACACGGACTGCTTGCTGGGAGATGTGCATCATCTAAGAAGTCTATATTCCTCTTTCTTGTATTTTTCTTGACAAGTACTGTAGAGGGTGAGGGACCCTTGTAGGGTGAGGGATACTCTTGGCCAGCCGACATCTCTGACTCATCTTCACAAATTAACTCTTCTTGATCAAAGTCCTGACAAAAATCAACAATTCTTTTGGCAGAAACGCTAAGCAACTGAGCCTGTAAAGGTTGGAATCTTGGTACAAGCTTTGGGTCTGGTTTTAGTCTCTTCTGCCTACTGGACCTTAATCCTATTCATCAGGAAACAATGTCAAGTCTTTATTCTCTCTCTCTCTCTCTCTCTCTCTCTCTCTCTCTCTCTCTCTCTCT